>NC_133782.1:12542157-12594150 GCF_003597395.2 Chelonoidis abingdonii | reverse complement strand
AATGGGTTACCTACAGAGGTGGTGGAATCTCCTTCCTTAGAGGTTCTTAAGGTCAGGTTTGACAAAGCCCTGGCTGGGATGATTTAGTTGGCGTTGGTCCTGCTTTGAGCAGGGGGTTGGGCTAGATGACCTCCTGAGGTCTCTTCCAACCCTAATCTTCTATGATTCTATTCTATGATTCCATTGTTATGTAAGCTCTTGTGGACCACAGAGGCTGATTTATGCCAACGTAGGCTGCACTGGAAAAATTCATGATATTAGGATTTTCTGCTGACTGGGAGTCCATGGAGAGGCTGGGACACTATTCCCACTAAATGATACTGTCATAAATGGAGTTACTGCCTCTACTCTTGTTCTGGGGGAATGCACTTACGCCCTTTTGCCTTGGTTTAGGAAACAGTAGGCAGATCTTAAAGGGTTTGGTAAAATAAGGTTTAATTATACTCGGCAGATGTAGAATGGTGGTTGTATGTGTGTTTGGCAGATTACAATGCAGGGGGACTTTACTTGTGACTGACATGACTCCTTATGCAATGGATTGAGTGTGTCGGGAAAGAACAGTAGATTTACAGGCTTGATGTAGATAAATGTATTGAGAAACAGTCCGTGTTGTCTCTTCTGTTTATCTTTACTATTTGAAATATACATTATGATGTGATGCAGTGATGGTAACAAAACTTCTTAATCAAAGCCTTTAGTTTTGAACATGTATGAATATAATACCGTTCTAACAGGTGCAACTGGCAGCAACAAGGGCTGGGTTCTATAGCTAGGGGTCCCTCTTAATACTACAAAACAGTACTGGTGTGAGCTCCCACCCAGCAATCTGGGAACATTTACCACCAGCCCGGGTGCCTCTAGGAGGTAATACTTCCTACTCACAAGCCCTGAGTCTGTGTATAAAGAACAAGAACTTTAAATAAAAGGGAAAGGGAACGAAGCATTAGTTTGGGAAAGCACCCTAACCATATTCAAAAACATGCAACCGTAAGCCAACCTGCCCCCACAGTATGTCCTTTGCTTCAGTTTCCCACCTTGCAAGTGAAAGTCTGACAAACCACTGCCCCTTTAGCACATCAGTCTCCTCTCCCTCCACTGCACCCCACTCACAGTTGGATGTCCTTGGTCAGCAAAGACCCTGAGTTCACAGATGCATTTCTGTAGGTTCACCTCCCACCTCTGTGGGGGAGGCGGAGGAACATTGAGCAATGCCTCTGTTGCTTCCTCTGCAGCTTACTCACAGTTGCTGCCATTCACTCTGCCATCACCATCCACTGTGGCCGTCGCTCTTACTGCCTAATGTGGCCACCATTCATTCTGACACCATTGGGTGCTGCTACTGCCATTCACTCCACCATCGTCCTTCACTCTGGGGCTGTTGCTGCCACTCTCTGCAGTGCCACTTTCCGAGGTTCCACCACTTAACCCAGCTCTCTGATTTCAGTGGGTAATGGGGAAACTCACTGTTTAGTGCAGGCTGGGCAGCCTCTGTCACTGCAACATTGTCCCACAGCTGTGCTAAGGCTCAGCAGCTTGACCTGGTTCTCACTGATTTCAGTTCTAACAATCACTTAACAAAACTCAGACTTTCAGTTGAGTCTAATCACTTCTGTCATTAAACAGTGGAGATGGGGAGGGTCAAATTGTATCTAGGACTCTTAGGTAGAGCCCATACTTGTCCACACCTTCTCTCCCTTTTCACTGGGCATTGGCATCCCTGCTTCGCAAGTGCGCTGTGGTTGAGGGTGACTTCCTCAATCAGGGTGTGCTAAGCCCAGTTCTGTTGCCCTTTACTCACACCGTAAGGATGATAACATTTCATTACCCTTGCATTCAATACAAAAGTGATTGGTATCTCAACACCAGACAAAATTAATCACTTTGGCAATGCAACTGTGCTGAAAATCTAGGCAGAGTATGTGTGTTTATGCAGACAGATGTGGTCTGACTCTGAAGTATTCCTTCCCCGGCTCATCACTAGATGGAAAGGAAGAGCTCATTCAGACCTTGCTTACAAATCATAATTTGAAATTATAAGGTTGGCCAACATCACCAAAATGAAAAAAACAAAAAAAAGCCATGTGGGACGCTAGTCTTTGTTCACACTTTTCAAACCTATTATGCTTTTTCAGGTACAAGTATTTTGTCGTATATTGTATATGCTTTTAAAGCGTGCATTATTGTTTCAATTTCCATTCAGATTTCCAACCAATGACTAAATTCTCAACTGCATGTTAACTAGTTGACCACTGGGGGATTGTGTGTTGGGGAAATCCAGGAAGGATGTACACACACACACAGCGGTGTGGGGGAGGGAAGAGGAGAGTGCAGGCAAATCCCTGTTTTTGCAAACACAGTTTTGAAAATGTGGAATACAACTGTTAAAATGTTAAAAATAAATGGGTTACTTTCCAAAAAATACCTAAGCTCCTATGCCATTTTTTTCATGTATAATATAATTCAGTTTATTTATTCTATAGCTTTATACTGGCTAAGTTTAAAATATTATTTTATTTTCCAGCTCTAATGCTTAAAATATTATCTGTGATCTACAAGATGGTGCAAAACAATACGTATGCAACCAAAAGGTAATAGACTGCATTTCTCTAACTGCAAATCAAAAATATATTTTAAGAATTTTATATAAAGAAAGAACCTAGCTATTAAGCTTGTCAAATATCATAACAGATTTTTGTACATAAAATGTTTCAAACTGATTTAATTATTCATGCTCTCATTAAAATGTTCTTTTACAATCTCAGACTCCTACGAGTCATTCAGTATTGTATTAAAATTAGTTTATTTTTACAAATACAATGTTTTATCTTGATAGAGATATATATTACAGTGATACACTACTATTTGGTAGCCAGAGTGTTGTGGACAACATAGTCAACGACATTTCCTGCATGCTTAAGATACCTAGGAGAAGTCTACATATAGTAAGTAGTTGCTTATGATTATTATGATTATTATTATTAAATCATATATATTGCATTATATAAACAACTGAAAAAGTAAGAAAATGATTGGAAGTATGTATGTAGCAAAAATTAAAAATTGTAATTTTGTTAAATAAAATACACTCTTTATTATTTTTATAATGCTCACAGATGTACTAGAGCTTGAGGTAAAATGCTGGCTCCTTTGAAGTTGATGGGAGTTCTGCCATTGGCTTCAATTAAACTAGGATTTCAGCCTTAGAATCTAAGGCCTTGATTTAGTAATGTATGCTGAGTGGTTTGCTGATTTGGGGTCTAAATGAGGATTTAACATATCTAATAGGAACATGGCATCCTTTCAGATTTTATATTTGTTTCATGCTTTGACATTGTAACATTTTTTTCTCTGTAAACACAATTAATAGCATATGTTAAGTTATGTAGGATGAATGAACTAAAAAAATCTGTATTTCATGATGATAATAATGGTCAGTAACAGCTTATTTCTGGTCAGAAGTCTTTTTTAGCTGACTCCAACTTTTCCTATCCAATATACAAAATTTACTATACAAAACTTGAGTTACTGCTATTTTTCCCCCCAGCTTTCTACAACTAAAGGTTGCATTGCTGGTAACTTGAGTTATACTGAGGAAGATGGTATGAAAGTGAATTGTACATGCAGTGCAACAGTATGTATTACTAATATTAACATTTTTATGTCCAAATTTTTGTGATTTCCTATATTGTGTGAGTTCCAATATTTATTGTGACCTAATTTATTAATGTATGTACATCTGTGCTTGTGGCAAACTTAGACATCACTTAAGCTCTCACTACTAATGCCCACTTCCTACAAATGTTATACCAGGGCCACCCAGAGGTGGGGGCAAGTGGGGCAATTTGCCCCAGGTCCCAGGCCCTGCAGGGGCCCCCACGAGAATATAGTATTGCAACTTTTTTTTTATGGAAGGGGCCCCCGAAATTGCTTTGCCCCAGGACCCTGAATCCTCTGGGTGGCCGTGTGTTATACATTCAAAATTCTTAAGGAATGCAGAAAAAGTTTTGCATGAGAAAGGACTGTAAGATCTGAGCCTCCATATATTTTTGAATGTAATCTCTGTGTGCTTTAAATATTGTAAATTTGGGGGTCAGCTATAGAATCAACAGAAGCACTCACCTCTCGGGAAGAGTAAACTATGCTTACATTACCTTCAGGGCAGGCTCTAGGTTTTTTGTTGCCTCAAGCAAAAAATTTGCCCCCCCAAGTTCCGAGAGCACAACTGCCCAGGAAAAAAAAAAGAATGGCCAGAATGCCACCCCTGGAACTGTGCTGTGCTTGCTTTGCTGGTGCCTAGATTCCATCCTGATTACCTTCCATATTGGAAGTTCTGCAGAGGAAGACATTTAATTTGTGGTTGAGGCTGTCTGTGACATTACTCTGTCTATGTTGTGCTCTGAATTTGAGTGTCCTGGGCACATGAACACACACAATTTCTGGCCATGTGCTTTTCTGGCAGAGTTGGAGAATAATCCCTTTGCAGAACTCTGACCCTGTCCTCTGGGTATACCTTTCACTGCAATGGGCATGCCACTAGGATCTGTGTTAGTAAAAGGTATCAGAGGGGTAGCTGTGTTAGTTTGGATCTGTAAAAAGAGCAAAGAATCCTGTGGCACCTTATAGACTAACAGACATTTTGGAGCATGAGCTTTCGTGGGTGAATACCCACTTCGTCAGATGCATCCGACGAAGTGGGTATTCACCCACGAAAGCTCATGCTCCAAAATGCCTGTTAGTCTATAAGGTGCTACAGGATTCTTTGCTGCTGTTAGTAAAAGTACATACAGTGAATAAAGCCATATATTCAGAGACACGAATTTATTTATGGACCTGATTCTCTCCTCACTTACACAAGTTTTACACCAATAATAACCCACTGAGTTCAGTGGAGGCACTCGTGACTTCCATCAGTGTAAGTAAAAGTCTTCAACTCATTCGTATCCAAGTATAGTGCCACATTATGGCTTATAACAATAGGGTCTCAGATATTAGAAAGAGTTATTTATAATCATACCACTTACATACATCAGAAAGAGTTCTGTCATCAACCTCATTTTACAGATGAAAAAACTGAGGTAAAGAGAAGTTAAGAGCCAGATTTTCAAATGCTCAACACCAATAGTTGATTTGAGAATTTGAAAAACCGTGCACTACCTTAAATGGGAGCTGAGTTCTTTTGAAAGTCTAAGCCTAACAGATTTGCCCAACGTCATGCTGCTAGTGAGTAGAAAGCAGGAAATAAAACTGATTTTCTGACTTCCGCTATCACTCCCTGGTCAATGTTTCTACTGTTAGCACACGTGAATGATTTAAAAATGGAAAGAAAACCTTATCTATATTTACTTTGTTTTTCATCTAAATCACAACTGTAAAGATCTCCATTATCCATGCTCCTCTACAGGGCCTCACATTTCTATTTATGGAGCTGGTCCACATTGGCACCTGAGATGATACAGCCGTGAAAAATTAAAACAGACCACACATGTCAATATATACAGACTATTTTGCCAAGATCTTCTTCCATTTCCTGCTATCTCATCCATATGTTTACCAGACTGAGCCAAATCCTAATCTGAGATGTGAAGTAAGCATTACCATATCTCAAATTATCTGTAACAAAACAGTTATAAATATAAAAAAAACTCCAAACAGAGATTATCAAAACCAGGAGTTTAAAGGTCTTTTGTAAAGATCTTTAACAAGCATCCATTACATTTTTAATCCTGCTTTAAACTTGCAGTCTCACACCCAGTGGTTTTTTTCCTGGCTAAAACACAAAGGAAAATGTAGAGCTGCATCACTGTGCAGTGATCATGTGATGGGTGATCCTGCGTGCAAGTAGCATCAGATATTTTTGAAAGATGCCTCATGGTAGTAGTAGGATCCCTATACATCCTTACTTCACAGAAGGCTATATAGGATAGAATATGCCTATAAAGCAGTGACGATGTCAAGAGCAATGGGGTATATAAAAAGATGAATGGTCACTTCAGGATGTAATTTTGACCTTCATTACCTAATGTCATTGTTTTAAAATACATCATTTTCTCTATTTAAAATTATTAATTTCATTTTTGTTGTTTTAGGCAGTCGTTGTGCCATCTAACGTTCAAGGAATTAGAAGTATCCTTTAAGCAAGAAGTCTAGTTGTAGACTAAAAAAAAATAAAGTATAAACAAAGAATATTCCAAGTTAAACAAAGTTTTTATGATTTTTTTCTTAACTTCTTGGCTCTGAAACTGAGTTATGAGCACTGCCTTTGGCTTGAAAACAAGTATATTAGAGCATTCATTTTGTAGTTGATTAATATAATACGCCACAGATTTCTTTTAATATGTACTTAGTCTTAATATCAAAGATGTGATCACAGATGCAAAATTTATACTAATTGTAGAAAAAGATGCAACTTTTCAAAGGCTCCTGGATGATGACTTCTGCAATAAATTGTCTCCATGCATAATGATTACGGTATGCATCTGACATTTCACATTCCACCTTTAGAACTAAGAGTTTTAATAATATAGTAACAGTGTGGTGCTTTCCAAAAATAGCTTCAAATATATTAAAATTAAAATAAGACATGTTTAACGCCAACATTTTCTCCATCTTTATTAAAATAATACCATAAAAATGGAGAAAAACAGAATTATATTTAAGACAGAAATGCATTTTCTGTTCTTATACATATTTACATGACATACCTAAGCACGTGTCTAGTCAGACTTTGTTTTAGTTAATTCCAAAACTTATGATTTTATTTTATTTTCCCTTAGGGAAAAGGAGTACCAGATCTGAACACAAGACTTCTAGTCAGAAAATTGTGGGATACATGTCATATTCCTATTTTCACCCTCATGGATGCAGATCCACATGGTAATTGCATGCTAACAGCAGAACAGAACTTTATTTATTTGACTTTTAAGACCAGAGCTCATGGTATGGGTATCTGAATGGAGGTTCCCCATCAAAGCAGAAAATTCTAAACTCAACCAGAATGCCTGCAGGAATACTGAGGAGTACTGTGACATCTATGCTGGCCTTCCTCCACTGTTTAATGCAGAAGTGGGGCACTCCTCACGCTCTGGGGTGACTAACACAGCTGTAGGCTCTAGGCCATCCTGGATCTTGTGCCTAAGGAGTGAAAGGACTTTCCATAGAACTTGCGAGTCAAAGTCACTTAGGATCAGATTTTTAAAGGTACTTGTGCACTTAAAGACCCAAATAGGCACCTTGTGGGATTTTCAAGAGTGCCTAGGCATGCCGTGGGGGGCGCTCTGCCTGTCACCAGTCCCTCGGCTCCGGTGGACCTCCCGCAGGTGTGCCTGCGGACGGTCTGCTGGTCCCGCGGCTCCACCAAAGCCGCGGGACCAGCGGACCCTCCACAGTCATGTCTGCAGGAGGTCCACCGGAGCCCTGCCTGCCGCCCTCCCGGAGACCGGCACAGCACCCCCTGCGGCATGCCACCCCAAGCACGCGCTTGGTGTGCTGGGGCCTGGAGCCGCCCCTGTAGGCGCCTAACTCATTTATATCAAAGGAACTTAAGCGCCTTGGGGCTTTTGAAAAGCCCATTAGGTGCCTATCTGCGTCTTTAGGCACCTAAGTACCTTTGAAAATCTATCCCTTTGGCATTTTTGAATAGTCCACCCTTAGACTAAGCTGCCCCTTGGCAGGTGTATGGGAGGATGGAATAGGGCTTTTTGCATCCTTTTCCCAATTTGGTACTAGAGGAAAGCTAGCCACACACTCTCAGCAGAACTTTATATATACTGTGATGCATATATTTCTCAGACAAGGCCCAAATGTGAGGCAAATGCAAAATAATAGACAGGAAAAATATAGTACAAGATGATTTCAACATGATTTTATTTTAAATTTGATTTAGGGTAACCAACATTCTTTATAGTTCCACCTCATAATCCAATACTTGTAATGTCAGTAAATTACCATTCTGAAAGCTAAATACTACAAACTTGACGTTGGTTAGAGCCAATTTTAGTCTAAAATGAGGGGCGTGCCTTTTAATGCAGGATCACTTAGAGCTACCAGTATGATGACTCATCTCAGAATGGTGCTTTGGATATTGTTCCATTGGAAAAAGCAAAAACGGGAAATATTTTAAAATGTCATAGTTTTGTTTTCTTCTACTAGACAAAGAGTTATGTACTGCAGGTCCAATTCTTCAGTCGCAACTCATGCAAAATTCCCATTGACAATAATGGGAGTTTTGTCAAATTAAGGCCTATTAGATTTAGCCCTAAGAAAGCAGTATGATGTGTTTTAAGTAAAATAAAAATGCATCTTACTGTGTTCTACAGCTAAAATTTGATTCCTGAATATAGATTTGTTCACAAGTTTATAACTTTTTCCTGGTGAAAGATGAATGGTTTTTGTTGTTTCTCTTTAAATTTTAACTATACTTTGATAGAGATATCATGGACAATGACATTTTGCCTTTTCAGTTTTGCAAAGAATATTGGGGATGCAGCATGAGGAAATATTCCAGTTGCCATCATAGGCAAGGCAGTCTTTCTCCCACCATTATGTGGGAGGCAGCAGGATCAGACCTAATGGATGACAGAATCTTTGCTGTCTCCATATTTCTGTGACAATGATGTGGGGGAAAGCAATGAAGCTGAGAGCTGGTGGAAGGTAACTCCTTGCTGGAGTGGGAAGCAAGCTTTAAGAAGCTGATGATTCAACTACAGAACCTGCTTCTTGATGTGTAGTTTTGTAATTACTCTTTGAAATGTGACTTTTTCTAAATGAATGTATAGCTTTGTTTAATGAATTTATGACTAAGGATAGTTAGAATACTGATCATTAAAACTTAAAATGAGGTACAATGGAAAAACAGTAAAAACTGAGACACTGAAGAAGAGCTTGACAGCCTCCATGTTGACTGGGCTTTTGCTCAGAACTAGGTGTGGTCATGGAATCTCATTTTTAAAAATCTATAAATTAGTAGCTGTTAATATTCATTTTAATAAGTAGTAGTCTCCATTACCAATTAATAATACAATATAATTAACTGGAATTTGAACCAAAAACAAGATGGAATCTAAATTAAGGTCAATTTTCTCTCAGCGGTGCTCTAGGTGAAAAAGACCTTTGATTAAAACATGACATTAAAATGTTTAGTAACACTGAATAATTTAAATAATATTGTGCCAGTGTTTAATGTCATATATTAATGTTATGATTAGCAGAGCAACTCAGTTTATGATGAAAAACAAAAAGTGCTGAACTCTAAACAGCCCAGTTTAGCTTCAAACCTGATTTACTGAATCAGAAAGGAAATCAGATGGGCAGAATTTCATTTCACTAAAAATGTTCGGACTGCCACTAGTTAAATAACAGAAAATAAACACTAGAACAGTAGTGTTTTATTCTGTAGAGAAGGAAATTCAGTAAATATTCCTTAGGACAATAAAGAACCAAACATATTAAGCATGCTTGAGACTGCCAGTTGACTGTTTAGAGAATGATCTAAATTTAAAATATGATTTACTAAGAAAAAGTTTTTCTTAGCCACCTATTTATCCTATTTTAACATAGCCTGACTGCATAGCTGTATAGTTCTGTTTTGGAAGAACATAGAACAGTTTTTGTGTATTCCCACAGACAATGGGTGAAATCTTTGCCCTGCTGAACTCAGTGGCATATTTGCAATTGGCTTTAATGGCACCAGGATTTCATACACTGACTGTAAAATAGGAGATGCTCATTTGAACTGTTATATCTTTCTTTTTGAGAGCTGGTTGGTTCTTACTATTGTCTGAGGAAGACAAGGTGGGTGAAGTAGTACCGTATCTTTTATTGGATACGGTACTATTGGTACTTTTCTATTGGTAGAAAAGATAAGCTTGTGAGCGTCCCAGAACTCTTCCTGAAGTCTGGAAATCATAACCAGAGTCTCACAAATAAATATAAGGTGGAACAGATTGTCAAGCCGAAGGGCTTGTCTACACTTACATTTTATAGTGCTCTAACTTGCTGGCACAGGGGTGTGAAAAATCACCCTCCTGAGCGCAGTAAGTCTGAGCACTTTAAAGCACTAGTGTAGACAGGCTCCAAGCGCTGGGAGCCACGCTAAACCCCTTGGAGCTAAACCCCTCATGCAGGTGGATTACCAGGAGCGCTGGGAGAGACCACACTCGCACTTCAAAGCGCTGCCACAGGAGCATTCCCACGACAGTGCTTTGAAGTTTCCAGTGTAGACATATCCTAAGAGTTAACACACATTGCAAGAAATCTGTTAACACCTCTACAGTTATAGGACAAAGGTGGATTAGTAGTTACAAACAGTTGTAATGAGCCAGAAAACCATTCTCTGTTGAGACTATGATTTTTAGTGTCTAGCAGAGTTACAAATTTAAGTTTGGAAGGTGTTGTGCAGGTTGCCTTTGAGGATGAGGACTGATAGGTAAGCTATGGAGTGATTGCTTTGTGAAAAGTATTCGCCCATGGGTGATGGCGTTTTTTGTTTGTTTGTTCATTTGGTTTTTTTTTTTGGTCTTTTATCATTTTTCATTCAAGAGCATAGTGATTGTCTGGTTTCACCCATATCGTGGTTTTCTGAGCATTTGATGCACTGGATACACCACAAGTTGGGTACACCACAAGTTGTGATAGGCATGTGTAAAACCCATAGATCTTGAAAGATGTGTTGTGGCAAGTACTGATCATTGTGATGGTGGAGATATGTCTGCAGGTTTTGCATCTGTTGTTCTGACGGGTGTGGTGCCAATTTGAGTTGTTATCGCCTGGTCTGTACATAAGAACATAAGAACGGCCGTACCGGGTCAGACCAAAGGTCCATCTAGCCAGTATCTGTCTACCAACAGTGGCCAATGCCAGGTGCCCCAGAGGGAGTGAAGCTAACAGGCAATGATCAAATGATCTCTCTCCTGCAATCCATCTCCATCCTCTGATGAACAGAGGCTAGGGACACCATTCTTTACCCTTCCTGGCTAATAGCCATTTATGGACTTAGCCACCATGAATTTATCCAGTTCCCTTTTAAACATTGTTATAGTCCCAGCCTTCACAACCTCCTCAGGTAAGGAGTTCCACAAGTTGACTGTGCGCTGTGTGAAGAAGAACTTCCTTTTATTTGTTTTAAACCTGCTACCTATTAATTTCATTTGGTGACCCCTAGTTCTTGTATTATGGGAATAAGTAAATAACTTTTCCTTATCCACTTTTTCAACATCACTCATGATTTTATATACCTCTATCATATCCCCCCTTAGTCTCCTTTTTTCCAATCTGAAGAGGCCTAGCCTCTTTAATCTTTCCTCATATGGGACCCTCTGCAAACCCCTAATGGGGAGTTTACTTCTGATGATGAGCTTGGCAAGGCTGGGGGGTTGTTTGAAGGATAGAAGATGGGGTCCAGGAAAGATTTCTTTCAGGATGGGGTCCCCATTAAGTATGGGTTGTAATTGTTTCATGATACCCTGTACGGGTTCCAGTGTGGGGTGGAAGGTGACAGCAAGGGGTATGTGGTTGGTGCAGGTTCTTTTCCCATATTGAAGCAGGTTCTCTCAGGGTATTTGGGTAGCCCATTCAATGATGTGATCTACTTCTCTGATGGAGTGTCCTTGTTTGGTGAAGGTGGTCTTAAGTGTGTTAACGTGTATATCCCAGACGTTCTTCCCAGAGCATATTCTGTGAGTATGTGAGTGCCTGGCTGTAGATAACAGATTTCTTGATGTGTTTGGGATAGTATTGAATCTGTGGTGGTCAGTGTGATGATCCCTGTAACCTAAGAACCCTCTTTTGTCCTATGATTGTAGAGGTGTTAATTTCCCACTTCACTCTAAGTGGCTTCTTGCAACATGTGTTAACACCTGATGGTTAACAACCTGTCCCACCTGTATTGAGCTATGAGACTCTGGTTATGTATTCCAGACCTAAAGAAAAGGAGTACTTGTGGCACCTTAGAGACTAACAAATTTATTTGAGCATAAGCTTTCGTGGGCTATAGCCCACTTCATCGGATGCATTCCGTGAAAAATATAGACCTAAAGAAGAGTTCTGTGAAGCTTAAAAGCTTGTCCCTTCCACCAATAGAAATTGATCCAATAAAAGATATTACTTCACCCACCTTGTCTTTCTCAGTATCTGGGTCCAATATGGATACAACATTGCAAACAACAATGCAATATATTATCTGAGAGGCAGTTATCAAAATGTTGTTTCTTAAGGGGACAGTAAGGGCAGGTCTACTCTTAAAATGCTGCATCAGCACAGCTGCACCGCTGTGCCATAGCTGTGCTTTAATGAAGATGCTCTACACTGACGCAGTAGCTATGTATATGGGAGAAGCTCTCCTGCCGGCATAGCACTGTCTACACCAGGGTTAGGTCAAGACAACTGTGTCGTTCAAGGTTGTGGATTTTTCACACTCCTGAGTGACACAGTTATACCGATAGAGGCCTATAGCATAGATCAGACCTAGGAGGTAAAACTGTAGACCTGAAACCACTGGTAATGTTCCTTTTATCATACCGTGAAAGGAAAAATGCTAATAAATTATCTGAACAATTAGCACATAAAATAATTAAAATATTAAGACTGTCAAATGAAAAGAATGAAAATTTAGAATAATTGATTAAACCATCAATGTGGAATTCTATTAAGTTGCCACAGGACAAAGTAAGAGATGCTGGTTTTATGTGACAGACATGGTACAATATGTAAAAAAACAAGATTCAGATGTCCTTTACTTTTGTATGATGCCTATGCATAACAGGTATGAAATTTTAAATATATTGAGGTAAGTGTCATATTAGTAAAAATGTTGATTATATATGACAATATGCTGTAAAGCTAATTGTAAAACATAAAGGGCCTGATTCATCAGTCCAGTTTTACACTAATGTAACTCAAATGGGCTTACGTAAGCATGAAACTAACACAATGGTGAATCATGCCCAGTGTAGACAAATAGATATGTGACATTTGGTATTCTGTAAATTAGGTATAGAAATAATGTGCATCTACAAGTATGGATCTGTGGTGAGTATAGTTGTTTTCCACTTCAGGTCTAATTATTTTATCATCCAGCCTTGGTGCTGGCATGTGAAAACTGTTAAAGTGTAGTTTGGATGGGTGTTTTCTTTTGTTTTAATACTTAGAAACAACTTTTGGGCTGAGAGTGCTTTATTTTTTTAAACAAGTTTTTTTTTAATTGCAAAAAGTTGGATTTTGCCATACCAAAAAGAAATTGTGTGAAAATGGCAGATTTATGAAGTTTTGCCTACTATACAAAATTGTCCATATTATTATTATGTACTATTTGTGGTACAGTAATGCTCAGGGGGCCCCAAGTGAGATCTGTGCTGCACTGTTCTAGACAATGTAGTCCATATAGTAAGTCACAGTCCTTGCCCTAAAGAGAGCTTACAGTCTATATAGACAAGACTGATATAGAATGAAGGGAGGAGATAGAACATGTAAGCAGAGTGAACAATGTGATAGTTTGCAAACAGCATGTTATGTTCCCAGATTTTTGACTGAATGTTTATTATTATTACTATTTACTATTGTTTATTAATTTTGGGAGGTTTTGTTGGGAAGGGGTTACCTAACAGAGAGAGAAAAGAAAGGAGAGGACACATTATACTTCAAGGAGTTGGGGTAAGAAGGAAAGAGAGAGAAGAGAGAGAGGAAAAGTACTGAGGGCAAGTGGAATTAGGCAAAGACACGCTGAGGTGGGAGGGGGAAGTGGGTTAGACAGAAAATCAGCAGAGGGGAGAGAATGTCCACAGTAAAAACTATCAGATCATCTGTGTCCAAACAGGAGCGGTGCCAGGGTTTTTGACGCCCTAGGCGGGGGTCCTTCTGCGCCCCCAGTCGTTGGTGGCAATTCTGCGGCGGGGGGGGGGAGGTTCTTTCCACGGCTCTCGGTCTTCAGGGCACTTTGGCAGCGGGTCCCGGAGCGAGTGAAGGACCCACCACAGAATTGCTGCCGAAGACCCGGAGCGTGGAAGGACCCCCGCCGCCGAATTGCCGCCGAGGGTGGCAAAATGCCACCCCCCCAAATCCTAATGGAGGTCGCCTAAATGGAAGCGCTGGCTGCGTCCAAATATATGCTATAGTTGCTTGTCTCTGCTCCAGCTGACTTGAGTTTCTGACTGGCTCTACTCAAGCTCTCATGGCTAAGGGGGGCAGACTGTCCTCTGCACAGTTCTCTGGGAGAGGGAGCAGGAAGTGGTACCCCCAGGGTCTCAGCTGGATTTTAATTTTTCCCCTTTCCTTCCCTGTAATGTGGTTTACCTACTGCAGCCACTTGTCCCAATTTCTACAAGCCTGAGTTTCATAGGGAGTTCTGCTTGTGAACAGAGTTAGCTTCATTTTTACAAAACTTGACCCCATCCTAAAAAAAACATAAATGTTTCCTCAAAGACAAACATAAATAATTCAAATTAAAGGGACACTGAACATAATATATGACATTTCATATTGTAGTCAATGTCTTTTGAAGCCCATCATCTCACAGTTCCAGCTATAAGATGGCTTGGCCTCCTTCCATCTGATATTGAAAGGTTAGTTATGTTTTAGAAGAAATATAATTATCCCTCTATTCTATCACAAAAAGTATATGTAACATTAAGTCTGATTTAAATCCACATAAGAAAAGACAATTAACTGTTGATTCTGTTCTCAATAAACTTATTGGTTTTTTTATAGAGCATTTTGATGGTTGGAAATAGGAATTTAAGTTGGAAACGATATGTAGTTTTAAAAAAAATATTAATTAGGCTAAAACTTTTGTCCGCATTTTCAGATTAAATATACGCAAAGATGCGCTCATTCCACTTACTAAACAAGATCGAAATAAACTCGCCAGTATGCAGAAGAGACCTTATATGGCTTGCCAACCAATGTTGAAAAAAGAAGTATGAATAAATTATATTGTTTTCTGTTTCTTAATCCTTAAAGAACAAATCCTATCTACCCCAATGCCATCCCTCCTGGCTATTGTGAGCTCTGAACACAGCAGAACCAATAAGGTTTTGCTGCACTCTACATGGAGTGGTGAGGATTGAGAGCCATGCAGGCTGTCTTGTACCAATGTGCCTCATAGGCTATGTCTATACTACAGGATAAATTCGAATTAGCTTAAACCGATCTTATAAAACAGATATTATAAAGTCGATTGTGCACGTCCACACTAGGCACATTAATTCGGTGGTGTGTGTCCATGGTCCGAGGCTAGCATTGATTTCTGCAGCAGTGCACTGTGGGTAGCTACTGTAAAATAATGAGGCCAATAATGTCGATTTCTGTCCACATTAACACTATTCCGATATAGTAATATCGATTTTAGCATTACTCCTCTCGTTTTGTAGGAGTACAGAAATCGATTTAAAGAGCCCTTTAAATCGATATAAAGAGCAGTGTAGTGTGGACGGGTGCAGCGTTAAATCGATTTAACGCTGTTAAAATCGGTTTAACAGCGTAGTGTAGACCAGGCCATCCCCAGCAAAGAACCAGCAGCATGATAGCTTTGCTGCCATTGGCCATCTGATGATCATATGTTTTAGAGGGAGTTT
This sequence comes from Chelonoidis abingdonii, assembly GCF_003597395.2. Taxonomy (NCBI): domain Eukaryota; kingdom Metazoa; phylum Chordata; order Testudines; family Testudinidae; genus Chelonoidis; species Chelonoidis abingdonii. The sequence continues at coordinate 12,578,587 of NC_133782.1, read as the reverse complement.
ACTACAGTTCTAAATATCACAGAATAAATTACATCTCTTGAAGAGAGGGAACATGCCATGTGGAACAATTACTTAACCTCCACCTCCAGCTTGGTCTGTATCATTCAGAACACAAAGCAGATATATAGTGACTACATAGTGGGAAAACATATTGTGTGCTTTCCCCATCTGTTTACACTGCCGTGGTGTATGAATTGCTATGATTTTGCTATGTGCTGCACAAGAGAGAGCACATCTCCTTATGATAAATATTAATCAACTCTAATGTAATTTAAACATTTAATTACATCACTCTATGGGGCAGGCCTTTCTCAACAGTACATTAATTTGCATTTTTTTCTTTTTCAGATGGAAATTATGGCAGCATCTAAAATGAAGGCTGAAATTCAAGCTTTGACTTCTCTTTCATCAGATTACCTTTCCAGGGTGTATCTACCAAGCAAATTGCAATTTGGTGGCTGGATCTGAATATTTGTTTGTAGATCAACTGTTTCCTGATGTGGATTTATTTTGGAGCTATTATAATATAAGCCACTATTTACAAAAATTGCATAACATTGCATTATTTCTGGCAATTGTTATACATATTCAGTGAAGAAATGTAGAGGTTTGCTTCAGCTCATTCAATTTTTTTTTAATTATGTCAATAGTTTAATTTCTTTACAATTTTGATTGTTTTTCCCTAGTGTAACTTACAGACATGAACATATTTTAAATACAATTTTTTCTTTCCATTTTGTGGCTACTGTATATAACTGTAGCAATAATTCCAACTGTAAAAGAATTCTCCTTAAAAAGATATTGAAATTTATTTTGAGGGGAGAAATTAAAAAGTTATATTTGTTTAAATTTGTGTCAGTTAAGTCACAGTTTGCTTTAATAAAGCACAATCAAGCTAAGTCTGTGTCTTCTGATATGTTTTACTTTTGATGGCAGGGAAGTAATTTAAATTACTGTAATATTTTTAATGTACAATCCTCTGAAAAGTTACTGTAAACATGGCATTTCACGTTCTTCATAAATGAATCCATAACAAATGTGCTTAGCTTGCAGATAAAAGAGATGAATTTTCTATCAGCTAACTCCATAAACCCAAGATGAGATCAGGATGTCAAGACGGGTTCTTTCATTCTTGCACATTTGCAACAGTAATAAGGTTCTGCAAGCCAAATTATGCCCTCAGTTACTACACTCCCACTGCAATCCACAAGTGAGCAAGCATTTTTTTTTTTTACTGATTAGAATTTAGTAAACAATTCTGTTTATGATGTATAGGACAATAGAATCCATAGACCACTTACCGTATATACTCGTTCATAAGCCAAATTTTTTTAGTAAAAAAGGGAAGCACCAGGAGGTCGGCTTATGAACGGGTATAGAGAGGGAGAGGGGGGACACAGTCCCTCCTCCCAACAGAGGGAGCAAGGAGAGATAGCAGAGCCAGAAGAGAAGAGGTGAGGCCAGAGTCTCTCCACTTCTGGCCACGCTGCTCTCCCCGCAGCCTCCGAAGCAGCTGCAGTCCCAGGGCTCACAGGCTGCAGCCATGCTGCTTGGCCCCGTTCCCCAGAGCACGCTGTGGCCGCGCCACCCAGTCCACTGGAACATGCTGCGGCCGTGCCACCCAGTCTTGCCCACCAGAGCAGGCTCGGCCGTGCTGCCCAGCCTGTCGGAACAGCTCCAGCCAGGCTAGAGACAGCCTCCCCTGGCCCTCCCCAGATAAAGTGGGAAGGGATGGGATGGGGAGAGTGTGGGGGTCCCAGGCTAGGGGTGGGGTCATGTGGGGGATGGTCACAGGGATTACTCCCCTGACTTCCAGCTTCTCCTCCAAAAAAATTTCCCCGCCAGTTGCTGTCCCAGACCATCAGGGTAAGTAGCTGGCATGCCGGGACACATTGTTTACTTAGGTTTACCTCCATGCCTGCGGACACTCGAGGTAAACAAACCATCTCAGCTCACCAGCAGCTTATCCTGATGGCCCCTGAATTATAGGGTTGGCTTATGAATGGGTTACAAATTGTTTCCATTTTTACTTATCCATGTTCGGGGGGTGACCTTATAAACGAACTGGCTTATGATCGAGTATATACGGTAGTTTTGTTGGTGCTAAAATGCTGACAGGAATAAAAAGTGACAAAAAATAAGTAATTATGTATGACTGAATGCAGAGAGAATGTCTCTACTGGCTGCTTTTCTAAAAGATATGTTCTAGGAATTTTTGGGTGGAAGTTCTATGGAAGTCCATGTTATACAGGAGGTCAGGTTAAAGATCACAGTGGTCCCTTCTGGCCTTGGAATCCATGAATTTATGAATAAAAATGTGCTGTTTCTACAGTTACTCTTCAAACTTTTCATAGAACTTCAATTTAAGGTACAGTACATCAAATTAGTACCTGACAAGGAAAAAAGTCTGGTTCTGCTGTATTGTGGCACTCTGTCATTTGCATCACTTCAAGTGTCTAGCTACAAAAATAGCCTAAACCAGAAAATTAATGCACTGGTGTCTTGTTTAATCAGTAGCTGTAATAAATTTTTACGAACATTAAAATTCCACTTTTCTCTAGCTGGTAACTGATGTGGCACATTTCCTGTCCTACATTGCTTGATATAACCATCACAACTCAGTTGGTCCTGTTCCACCATCCCAACATAGTATTCTTACCTGTCTATTCTTCTTAAGAAGGTGTTAATTATTTAAGTACATTCTCATTAAGTATGTTTCCATCTTTGTAATCTTTAAAGGTTTGTTTAGTCTTTTGGGAAAAGAATTTAAGTGTTTTTAATCTGGTGCCTCCCTACTGTCTTTGGGCTTCCCGCCTCAAGTTGTTATGAATAATTAAATACATGATAACAGTTTTCCTTTTTGATGGGGAAAAACAGCAGAGAGTTGCTCACCGGCTCTCTGCAATATGCACTCCGGGCCTTGCTTACACAGCTCTGCCACCCGCAACACCATACGCCGAGCCGTGCACAAGTGTGCAATGGGCCTGGTCATATGACCCCGTTCCTGCCCCATCTTCCCCATCCAGCAGCACTCCGGCGCTCCGCTCGGCCTAGCTCCTAGTCAGCCCCGCCCCTTTTCCCTCTGTGAGCGCAGCTGCTGGTAGCGCATGCGCAGTGGGAAGCGGCCTGTTCCGGCTCGGCCGTGTGTGAGCTCGTGGTGCCGTGTCGCTTTTGTCCCGCCCACCTCCTCAAGCGCGCTCCTCGCCTCGCGCTCCCTCGGAAGCAGGCTTGTAGCCCAGCTCTTGGGTAAGTGCGGAGTGTCCTTCACCGGGGCAGGCCGAGTCCAGTGTCTGCGCCCAGCACCTCTCCGGAGACTCCCGCTCCCATGTCCTCTCAGCGCCTCCCTCCCTGGCACCCCATCCCTCGGGGTCCGCCTTAGGCCTGCTGTCCTCTGGAGAGCTCCCGATGGGCTCCTGGCGGCCGCGCCCTATTTCCCTGCTGCCCCCGCAGCTGCCCCGCTTTCTCCTGCCCCCGCAACTGCCCCAGCTCTGTCCTGTCAGCCAGCCGCTGCTCCATCCCCCTGCAACTGCTCCAGGTGTCTCCTGCCCTCCAGCAACTGCCCCAGCTCTGTCCTGTCAGCCAGCCGCTGCTTCTATACACAAACTCCCAGGGTGTCTCCTGCCCCCCCGCAACTGCACCATCTTCTGTCACTGTCACCAGCCGCCTGCTCCCATGTCCGCTCAGCAACTTTGCCCCACTGTCTCCTGCCCCCCCAGAAACCTCTGCCCCGTCTTCTGCTCAGCAGCCGCTCCTTCATTCCCCAGCAACTGCCCAGCTGTCTACTGCTCCCCCGCAACTGCCCAGCATCTGTCCTGTCAGCAGCCGACTCTTCCAGTCCCCTCGCAACTGCCCATGCTCCCCGTGCCCCATGCAACTCCCAGCTTGTCCTGTCAGCAGCCGTCTCTTCCCATCCGCTACAGCAATGCCCAGGTGGTCTCCTGCGCCTCGCCGCACGCCCAGCTCTGTCTGTCAGCCAGCCGATCTCCATCAGCAGCAACTTGCACCATCAATGTTTTTTGTCTCGGCTACCGGGGCCCGCCCCCCGCACTGCCCCAGCTCTGTTCACTGTCGACCACGCTGCTCCCATCCTCGCAACTGCCCCAGGACTCGCCTGCCCCAGCAACTGCCCCCCACTCATTTCCTGTCAGCAGCCGCTTCCATCAGCAGAACCTGCCCCTGTGTTACCTAGACCCCCCCCCCCCCTGCCCCAGCTCTGTCCTGTCAGCCAGCCGCTGCTTCCATCCCCCAGCAACTGCCCAGGTGTCTCCTGCCCTCCAGCAACTGCCCCAGTTCTGTCCTGTCAGCCAGCTGCTGCTTCCATCCTCCAGCAACTGCCCCAGGTGTCTCCTGCCCTCCAGTAATTGGCCCGGCTCTGTCCTGTCAGCCAGCCACTGCTCCCATCCCCTAGCAACTGCCCCAGCTTTCTCTTGTCAGCCAGCAACTGCTCCTTCCTCCCCGCCCTACTGCCCCTATTTCCCCTCCTAATGCTCCCTGCTTCAATGCAAACTGCTCCCCAGACATGTAAACTCATTGAAACAATTGATTTTACACCTCCATCTGCTGACCTGTCAATGTTTATTATACCCTCCCCCCCCCCGCCCCGCAAATGGTCCTACCTGATTAGAAAGTATTATCCTCCCTCTCTGTGTGTATCCTTCCCCAGTGTAATAGTTTTTATTTATGAAGTTTCTTCTCTGTTTCCAAAGGGTGTTTGGAGTGTTGTGTACCAAAAATACTGTTATTAAATAATAAGAAAGACAAAGGCAGCATTGTTTTCCAAAGCTCTCTGGGCTTGTGCAGAGACATAGCCAATGAGATTAAGGTGATCTGTGGTTATTGCTCATTGAAGGAATTGTTAACCCTCCAAAATCAGATTTTCTCAGGAAAATGAGGCTGAAGTCAAGGCCAACACTTGAGTTGAATAAACATAGTAGAAGCTTGCATACATACACAAAAAAGTTAAATCTCTGACAGGGCTAGGAAGAAACTTAGTTTGAGGGCAGGTTATTTTATAATTGTCCACTATGTTGTTTATTCTCCCCCTGCCTTCCTCTAGAGCATCTGGTACTGGCTGTTAGGGAAAGGATACTGAACTAGATGAACCACTCTGATCTAGTACAACACTTCCTATGTCCCTAAGTAAAAGTCTTTTGCTTTTAATGGGCATTCTTGTCATTTGCAGGGCCAAGATGAGTTTGTTTGGATCAACCTCAGGATTTGGAGCTGGTGGTACCAGCATGTTTGGAAATACAGCAACAGATAATCACAACCCCATGAAGGTACTTGTATTAACCTATATGTAAACAGTGGGAATCAGGCAATCTCCTTTCCAGGAATCAGGAGTGAACATGAACATGTATTTATTTAGTTAGTTTCTCTCTTTCCTCAAACTCATTCTTTCTGAGTATTGAGAAGTTTCAAGGTTTTTTACCAAATGCAGTTATGAATATGCCTCTTCTTACTTCCCAAGGAAGATGATTTAGGCCTGAACCACACTGTGATTTGTAACTGTTTGAGACCGTTGTCAAACGTGGTTACAGCCTAACATGGTTTGCAATTGAATTTGAACCAGAAACAGTGCTATGGACTATATGAGGCAGGGGCGTAGTCTGTATAACAGTCTTGGCTAACGCGTCTTATAACGAGGAATGGTGATAATACCCTATGCGTTCTCAGGAAACTGCTATCAATGGCAGTATTGAAAAATAGTTCACAAGCACACTTCTAGCATGGTTCAAGCAATGGTTTTGCCATTGCATTTCTGTGTTCATTAGACTGGTTAGATGATTTTAGCAATCTAATAGGACAGTATGTTATTTCAAGAAACTTAGTGGGCCGGATTTTCAAACAAGTTTAGTACACAGTTTTGTGTACAGTTACCTTGATTGTGTGTGTGTAATTCTGATGATTATAGGTGTTATAAAGATACAGTCTTTTGGAAACTTGCCAAACTTAGATCCACAGGACCTTGAAGTTAAAGCAAAGAATAATGGTGAACTACAAAAGAAATAAAAGAACAGGAGTACTTGTGGCACCTTAGAGACTAATAAATTCATTTGAGCATAAGCTTTCGTAGGCTACAGCCTGCTTCATAGGATGCATGCAGTGGAAAATACAGTAGGAAGATATATATACACACACAGAGAACATGAAACAACAGGTGTTACCATACACACTCTAACAAGAGTGATCAGTTAAGGTGAGCTATTACCGCCAGGAGAGAAAAAAACTTTTTGTAGTGGTAATCAAAATGGTCCATTTGCAGCAGTTAACAAGAAACTGTGAGGAACAGGGGTGTGGGGGGTGGGCAATAAACGTGGGGAAATAGTTTTACTTTGTGTAATATCCCATCCACTCCCAGTCTTTATTCAAGCCTAATTTAATAGTGTCCATTTTGCAAATTAATTCCAATTCAGCAGTCTCTCGGAGTCTGTTTTTGAAGTTTTTTTGTTGTAATATTCTGACTTTTAGGTTTGTAATCGAGTGATCAGGGAGATTGAAGTGTTCTCCGACTGGTTTTTGAATGTTAATTCTTAATGTCAGATTAGTTTATTCTTTTACGTAGAGACTATCCAGTTTGGCCAATGTACAAAGAAATAAACTATACTATAACAGTCTCGCTATTCTACATGCAAGTGATTTCTTCCCTACTTCTTATATCAGCAGTAAACTTATTAGTTTATTATAAATTATAATTTAAACAACATTTGTCAAAATAAATAAAGTACCACTTGTGATTCATTATTGTTGCCTTTTAAATATTTTTTTCATGTACTATCTATTTTGCAGCAGAGAATCCTGTGGCACCTTATAGACTAATAGACGTTTTGGGGCATGAGCTTTCGTGGGTGAATACGCATGCATCTGACGAAGTGGGTATTCACCCACGAAAGCTCATGCTCCAAAACGTCTGTTAGTCTATAAGGTGCCACAGGATTCTCTGCTGCTTTTACAGATCCAGACTAACATGGCTACCCCTCTGATACTATCTATTTTGCAAAACTCAGAACTTTGTTAATTTACATTATGACTAGAAGACACATTAAGTTCAATGACGTATGAATATTTGCAATTTTTTTGGTCTTTACAGGATATTGAAGTTACATCTCCACCTGATGACAGCATTGGTTGTTTAGCGTTCAGTCCACTAGCATTGCCGGGTAACTTTCTTATTGCAGGATCCTGGGCAAATGATGTAAGTATTTAATGAGCATGATCTGTAAAAAGGACAGTTTAAATCTCTTTAGTTTGATACTTACTTACCTACTCTTGTTACAAGTTATACCTAAGATTGCTGTAGTTTAAAGATTGGAGAAAGAGCCATTTTCCCCCACTTTTCTTACTTTATTTAATTGACAGAAGTTTGCCTAAAACAAGTTTTGTTGTTTCATCTGAAAAGTCAGTTTTTTCCACTTATTTTCTTTGTGTCTTTGTATAGCTTTAGGGCACAGAAAATAACTTTTAAAAACCAGAAATACGGTTCTGCAAACATAAAAATCAGCAAGGGACAGGCTAGTACCCAAAATTACTTTAAATAAATTTGTTGAAATTAACAGCATTTCAAGCTGACAATGTCATTTAAATTTCAGCTCAAGGAAATGACTTTTACTACTTGATTCTGTGCTTTATAACGGCTAGTCCAATTTGAATATCTGTAGAAGGGACTACTGTCTGTAGCACATATATTTGTTACGTTTGTCTGCTACTTTCACTATAGAGAAGAAAAAGAATCCCCATCTCTCCATATCCATTCCTCCTACAGTTGTTGTATGATATGCAGATATAGGTCATGATTGGTCACCAAATGAAATTAATAGGCAGCAGGTTTAAAAGGAATAAAAATAAGTTCTTCTTCACGCAGCGCACTGTCAACTTATGGAACTCCTTACCTAAGGAGGTTGTGAAGGTTAGGACTATAACAGTTTAAAAGAGAACTGGACAAATTCATGGTGGTTAAGTCTATAAATGGCTATTAGCCAGGATGGGTAAGGAATGGTGTCCCTAGCCTCCTTTTGTCAGAGGCTGGAGATGGATGGCAGGAGAGAGATCACTTGATCATTGCCTGTTAGGTTCACTCCCTCTGGGGCACCTGGCATTGGCCACTGTCGGTAGACAGGATACTGCGCTAGATGGACCTTTGGTTTGACCTGGTACGGCCGTTCTTATGATTCAGAATATTGTAAGAGGTTGGAATTTCAGCAGATGCACAGTTTCCCAAACTGTGGTATGTGGACAGCCAATAGTCCACATTGAGTTAGTCTCAGTGCTGGCTCTCAGCCTAAATACTTCCCTAATATTAATTTTCAAAGTGAAAAGTTGATGTAGTTTATGTGTGGATGCTATTTGATTTCCAGTAGGAACTGAGGTGGTCTGTGCAATTATGAATGGGAGGGAACATGGTCCACAAGTCAATCTCTCTGTTAAGAATATAGTTCACGCTATTAAAAGATTGGGGTCTCCTGGACTAGACAAAGTTCAGTCCAGTGTCAAAGATCTTGCAGTTCCCAGTTTAATTTAGATTAGATTAAACAACAAGTATTGAAGGAAGGGAGTTAATAATTTTCCAGAACATTTTCAGTAATTAAAAATATAGCATTTGAATTCTTAATAGGTGCTCCTATTTATCCTTCCTTTCTCATAATACAAAAGCAACGGGATAATCAGTGAAATTGTAAAAGGTAAAAAACGGATAGGCAACATTCCTTTACATAGAGCTTAATCTTGGAAACTCTTTGCCACAAGACATCTGTCATAAATAGATAGTTAAGGGTTACTGTCTCTCTTACCTGTAAAGGGTTAACAAGCTCAGTGAACCTGGCTGACACCTGACCAAAGGACCAATCGGGGGACAAGATACTTTCAATCTGGTTGGAGAAGTCTTTGTTTGTGCCTTTTTTTGTGTTTGTTTCTCTTGGAACTAGAGAAGCCAATTCGAACCAGATCTGTCTCCGGTTTCTTTCAAACAGTCTTCATTTCAGAATAGTAAGTTACTGTGCTAGAAAAGCGACTAGTTTTATGTTTGTTGTCTTAATTGCAAGTGTTATATGCGGATAAGGATATTATTCTCTGTTTGCTGTAACTGTACTTAGGCTAGGGGGATGATCCCTCATAGTCCTATGTATAGCTTGCCCGTAATCATTTTCCATCTTGATTTTGCAGAGGATAGTATTTTTATTTTTTTCTTTTTTTAAAACTTTAGGTCGGTTCTATTCAGAACCCAATGATTTTCCTTTGTGTAAATATGTAAAGGGATTGGTCTGACTCACCAGGATGGTTGGGGAAGAGTTAATTCCTCTTGTTTAGGATACCAAGGAGTTTGGATCAGTGTATCTCTCAGGAAAAGTCTGGGAGGGGGAAAGGAGGGGGAATGGTTTATTTTCCCTTGTTTTAAGACCCAAGGGGTTTGGGCCTTGGGTCCCCCAGGGAAGGTTTTGGGGGACAAAAAGTGTACCAAAACACTATATTTTTGGTTGATGGCAGCGTTATCAGACCTAAGCTAGGAATTAAGCTTAGAAGGGTACATGCAGGTCCCCACTTTCTGGACGCTAAAGTTCAAAGTGGGAATAATACCTTGACAACATAGTTTAAGCCAAAAGCTTGGTAAAATTTGAAAAAGGATTATCCACTTATGTGGATAATAAGATATCCAAAGTTAAATGTTCACTGCTAAATATAGAGAGTGCTCCGTGTTGCTGACATCAAAGGCAAAATTAGAAAGGGTTATGAGTGGCAATTGTATGATTGTAACTGTTGTCTTTCCTCTTCCCTTCTTCCCCTCCATCTAAATTCAGTGTGTTAAGTAAGGGTAAGTTCTTCAAGGCAGAGGCAGTGCTTTGTTTCTGAGAGACAACTAGCATGTTCCTGGGTACTCAAACAATAGTAATATGTTACTAAATTGATATATGCATCTTTTCCCATAGGTTCGGTGTTGGGAAGTTCAAGATAATGGACAAACTATTCCGAAAGCTCAGCAGATGCACACAGGGCCTGTGCTAGATGTGTGTTGGAGTGATGTATGTTCCTTTGCTTCAAAAAGTATTTTCAAGGAAATTGATAACTTTATCCAGAAAACAAATATCTTTACTTCTGGTTTCAAAACACACACAGACTTAAAATGTAGATACATCCTCTGATTGTAGCATAGACTTTTGTCATCTAAATCCATGGTTGGTTGGTTTTAATAAATTAGACTATTACTTGGGTATGCAGATACAATGGGAGGAGGTTGTTTTAAGCTGTTAATAGCTAGTCAGTTTTCATTATTTTTTGATGAGTACAAAAGGCCTTGCATAAGTCTTATGTATTGGTGTGAATTTCACACTAGAATATTACTATTTTAAGCATAATTGCAGAATTTGTTTTGTTTCATTACCATTCATAGTTCGAATTTTGTACTATTTAAATTTTGATCAACACTTTTGTTCTTTGTTTTTTCTCTCAGAGTTTGGTCTTTGAGTGTAAATTACTTTTAGGGTTTTGTTGAAATTAATATGTGAGATATCCTTACACAAGAGTAGACTACTGTGCCAATTTGAAACTACATGGTTATGATTTGACCAATCAAAATGCTTGTCAAAAGTTAGTAAATACCAGTATCAGTACATTGCTCTGTACAGTATTTTGTAAGTATTAGAAAAAGGAAAACAGTGGAATATTGGACTGTGTTTCGCTTTCATCTTCTTTTTTTTAAAAAAAAAAATGCCATTCCTTTGAGATCTAAGATGCTTCTCAGTTTTTTGGGGCATCTTCTCTTGTGTATGCACTCTTTGATTAGAAAAAGCATTGCATATTTATAAGACTGTAGAAAACAATTAGGAGAAAGGTTTGAAGTAGAATTTTGGACTGCAGTTAAGCAGTAGCACAGGGCAATACATGTTCTACTCACCTGGAAAGCAGTCTCAACTTGTTTGTCAGTTTAGATAAATGTAGTGATATACAGTACATAACAGTTGAGCTAGTGCTTCAGATAATTTAACATTAGGCAAAATGCAGTTTTGTATGATTGTTTTGTGGGCAATTGGCCTGATTCTCCATTACATTTATTCCTGAGGACATTCTGTGCCAAAAAATTCAAAATTATGCGCATAGTATTTTAAAATTCTGCAGTATTCTGCAAGTTTTATTTGTCAATAAATAAATGCAGAGTCTTCAGCATGGCAATGGGGAGTACAGGCCACTGGCTGCACGAATGTGAGAGCTCACCCTGCAGCCTCCCCACTTCTGAGACACGGACTCAGTGGTGACGCTGCACCCAACCCTGACACAGCACAAGGCCTGGGCCTGCCCCAAAAGTGTGCTGGGGCCCTGTCCCTCTGTGCCAGGTATACCAGGTGTGGGGCAGGCAGGCTTAACCAGGCAGGATCCAAGTGTGGCCAGGCTCAGCATGGGGGGATCCAGGAGTGGGGGTGAAATAATTCTGTGTGGGACAATCTGAGAGCCGGCTTGTTGAGGGGGTGGGGTTGTAGGTGCAGGGGCTTCCAGGTAAAAATGGTTGGGGCTCAACGGAGAGGTCTGGGTGTGAGAGACTCAGCAGGGGGTTCTGGGTTCTGACGGAGTGGGGCATAGTGGGGTGGGGTTCTGGGTGCAGCTAATTTGGAATCAATGGTGTGGGTGCTCAGGGTGATACAGAGGGGTGGGACTCACCAGGGTGAGGGTTAGAGTGCAGCGAGCTCAGTGAGGGGTGGTTTGGATGCAGGGGGCTCCAGATGCAGGGGTTGAGGTTCAGTGGGGAACGGTTCTGGGTGTACAGGGTGAGACTTGGGGGTGTCTGGGTATGGGAGGTCCAGATGCATGGGTTTTGGGCAGATGGAGAGCAACTCCCTGTACGGTGACTGCTCCCCCCACAGCTGAGGAGCGATGGGGGCAGGAAGCAGGGGAGGATGCTGAGCTTCCTGCAGCTGGGGGAGGCTTCTGGAGTGGGTCTGACATGGCCCCAGCCACTCCATTCAGGGAAAGAGGAAGTCCTGTCTTCTCCTGCCTCCAGCCCAACTGGTACTAGCAGCTGATCCTAACTCAGAGTAGGAGCCACTGGCTGGAGTGTCCCCAGCCCTGTGGTGGTTTACCTCCCCACTGGTTGCTCCAGGTGCCTGAAACGATGTATCTGTGCAGCTAGGGAGTGGTGCATGACTGCTCTTGCAGCTTCCCTTTGCATCCATATCAGAGAGTCATTTTTCTGTGGGGGACATGAATTCCCCCAGGAGTAGGTTACATTGCACCGAATATAGTCACTCACTCCTATACAAATACTCTCAGAATAGTATTATTTTATATACCCATTTTATTAAATGACTGCACAAGTACTAGGCAGTGAAGAATCAGGACCAGCAATTCTTTAATGGGTATTGGATATTACAAACATAAAATTACATGTACTGTGGTGCAGTTAATATTTCATCTTTTAAAATTATAAAACTGAATGGTTTTTCTCTCATTTTAGGACGGGAGTAAAGTATTTACTGCCTCTTGTGATAAAACTGCCAAAATGTGGGATCTCAACAGTAACCAGGCCATACAAATTGCACAGGTAAGTAACTCCCAAGTTCTTTTCCTCCAGGGGGGGGAAAAAAGGAATCTTTATGAGCTAATTTAAAATAACACTCAACATTTTCCAATTAGATGCTTTTATATGAAGAATAGTGTGAGGAAAGTGCCTGTCAAATTGCTAGCTAAATTTTAAGGTGAAGGTCACTGATGATTACTGGGACTTAAGTAATGCAAATCTTAGGCAAAAGCCCTGAGTGCCCCCAAGAGATTTCCAGTCCCTTATGACCTTACGGTAGAACCCAGCTGAAGACTGATTCCTCCTTTGATTACCCAGTGTTGCTTCTCCACCCTATTTTGGCTCCACTTTGCTTTCTTTGTTTCGGTTACCCAGTCGTCTGTGCTGCTTTCTTGCTCTGTTTCACTGATAGTTTGTTCCGCTCTCCAATCTTTTTTATGTAGATTTTGGATGAGCACTAAGATTGTAGATAAACAGAGTTTACATGTAATTGTTGAGAGTTCTTTTTCATGAGAGTATTGACCTCACAAGTGCACAGTTAATAGAATCTGGTATCTACATTCAACTTCAATGCGCATCTTTACTCTAATATGAAACACTTATTTCTGTTGCTTAATGTAAAGTCTCTACGATATGTGAAATTAAATATGTGAAAAAGTTCACTCTTTTCTTATAGTTTAGTTGTGGTGCAGCATTCAAATTTTGGTTGTAGTGATGATTTAATAAACACTTGTCCTGCCTTTGTACCATTCTTTTGCTATACACAGCCAAAAAGTGATACAGGCTGTTATTTACAAAAATATATATGCATTCTTCTTGGCTGTTTTCCTTCAGCATGAAGCCCCCGTTAAGACGGTCCATTGGATTAAAGCACCAAACTATAGCTGTGTGATGACAGGAAGTTGGGATAAAACTTTGAAGGTATGAAAATTGTACCTGATAAATGGGTTCTTAGCGCGTGCGCACACACACACACTCTCTCTCTCTCTCTCTCTCTCTCTCTCTCTCTCTCTGTATGTGTGTAAAACTGGAAATGTTTGCTATAAATTTTCCTGAAATATACTAATTTAAAATCAAGAGGTCATTTTTTTGCAAAGTGTTTTATCCCCTCTGGCCAGGGGTTAAACAACTTGAAATGAAAATGCGGCCAGGCCCATTTGTGCTAAAGTCATCAGTTACAATATTTCCTACTACTTATATGGTATATTTGATGGCAAAAGAAATTCTTCAAGTCTTTTAAATCCATTGGTTTTCTTTTTTTCCTTAGTTCTGGGATACACGGTCACCAACTCCTATGATGACATTACAATTGCCTGAAAGATGCTACTGTGCTGATGTGGTAAGTGAATAAACTCCTGTTTCTTAAAATTGAAATCTGTGGGAACTAGATGGCTCAGAGGATTAATGGATTCACAGCCCATGATACCTAGGTCATCTGAAACCAGCCCAGGTTACTGTTAAATAAAAGTTACTCTTTGATAGCTGTTTGGTCTCAGTCTACTTCCTGGTGAAGAAACATTCCCTTCCTATGAAGCACTATTAGTGGCCTTGTTGGCATTAAAAGGAGAGGGGCCAAAAATAGAATTGACACTGAAACTGAACTGCCCTCACTTCCTTGCCCATATCAGAATTTATGCTTCATGTTGGAAGAAGCCTATGCTATTATTGCCCTTGCTGTACCTATTCTGCAGATAAAATTTTCAGTCTATGGGTCACCTTCTACCAGAACTAACAGTCTTGCTCCTTTGAGTTGACTTTTGAGGGGCTTTGGTGAAATAAGTAACTTGAAAGGGTTAGAATTCTCTGTTGTGAAATTAACATAGCCTAGTCTCTTCCAACCTGTCCCTCTCATCCTCATTCAGGTGCATCCCATGGCAGTTGTGGCCACTGCAGAAAGGGGGTTGATAGTATACCAGCTAGAGAATCAGCCTTCTGAATTTAGACGAATAGACTCTCCACTGAAACACCAGGTAAATAATTAATTATTATTTATTACAAGTTTATTAATGCAGCACATTAAATGGTAGTTTAGATGTTTTATCAAAAAACATTTTAAAACTACATTCTCTTCACTCGGTATAGGTTCTGCCCCTGAGTACACTTAGACTTTCAATGTGGTGCATATTCTGCAACTCTGTTGTACATATCTCCTTTCAAGTGGATGACTTCAATTGAAAAAGGTTTCTTGAAAACACGTGGCATTAAGAGATGTATTAAGATTTACTTCAGATGAAGTAATTTGACTGGCTTTCTTTATAGGAATAAGGAACAGTGAAAGACTATGCATTACAATATATTAATGAAATATCTGAATATTTACAACTAAAATCAGGAACTATCTTAGTTGAATACTAAAAACTTTACAGTTCAACTTAATGGGACAGATCCTGCAAGCACATTTTGGCCCCATGGAGAGGAAGACTTGCAGGAGTAGGCTCACAGTTCAATTTCTTTATTGTTTTTAATTTTGGTCCAAAATGTCAGTCTCCCTTCTTCCTGTTTGTTCTTAACAAGACTGTAATACAGTGCTGTATTGTATAACAGCTAATTCTTCCAGAGAAGAAGGATTGATGGTATTTTGCTAGAATCTAGTAATTTTTCCTCACTATATTCATGTAGAGTTTGGGACATGGCATTTTGAGAAATCTTTCAAATTCAGTCATGTCACCTAATATGCAAAAGATTTTTGTATGTTTAATTCCTTGGTGAAGGAAGAAAGCTGTTGTGTTCATTTTGAGGAAATGTCTGCTGCTGATTCATAAGCGAATTCAGAAATGTAGATATTCGGGTCCAAATTTCCAGAGTGGCTTTGAACCATTTTCTAATGTTGTTTGTGCTTTTCTCTGTGCAGTGTTAGTACATGCAGTGAGTTCTGCCCCCATAGAGAGGCAATGTTTAGAAAATCTGGCCCTTAAGCTTCTGTCTAAAATGCTCTATATCTTTCTCAAATTTAGCATCGTTGTGTTGCTATTTTTAAAGACAAAGTGAACAAACCTACTGGATTTGCCCTTGGAAGTATTGAAGGAAGGGTAGCAATTCACTATATCAACCCACCAAATCCGTAAGTGTGATTTTAAAACACTCTGCATTATCTTACTCATTTTGAAATTAAGAAAATGTGAAGGAATCTCTTTCTTTTCAGAGCCAAAGATAACTTCACTTTTAAATGTCATCGCTCCAATGGAACGAACACATCAGCACCTCAGGATATCTATGCTGTAAGTATTCAGCACATATCATTACATAATTTTTTTATAGTGCAGTTAGAAGCTACATACACATAATATACAATTTTGTATGAAATCTACCATTAATTCTCTGTTCTCTGACGTTTTCTTGTGCCTAAAGAGTACTTTTGCTTAGAGGAAAAATTATCATATGCAAATATTAACATAGGAGCATGCAAAGTATTCTGCTCTTTGTTTTAAACAACCAAAAGACCCACAACTTGGCTGACTTTCTATTAAGACTTATTAGGACAGTTCTGTACCCGAGTTTTTGTTTATGGAAAAATATACTGCTCATTAAGCCTCTGCTTAAGAATCTGTTCAACACCGAGGGAATTACTGTATTCTCTAATGGGAACTTGTATTTAAATTATAGTTGATCAGGATGAACAAATGATTTTTTGGCAAAAAAATCTTCATCAAGACTAAAATGCAACTACGCTTAATTTAAATTACGTAAATCTGAACATAATATATTTACATTCACTGAGTACAGTGTATGCATTGTGAAACTCCATCTCGTCTGTATTGTTGGTTGTTTTATGTGATGGTTTGTATAACTGCAGGTAAATGGGATAGCATTTCATCCTGCCCATGGCACCCTTGCAACTGTAGGATCTGATGGTAGATTCAGCTTTTGGGATAAAGATGCACGAACAAAGCTAAAAACATCAGAACAGCTTGACCAGCCAATATCTGCCTGTTGTTTTAACCACAATGGTAATATTTTTGCATATGCTTCCAGTTACGACTGGTCCAAGGTAAGGATTAACACTTAAATTTCGTTATCAGTGGTTGTGAACTAATAAGGCAATATTTCAATAGTCCTTTTCATCTGAGAGTCTCAAAGTTCTTTACACGTATTAATAAAGTCTTCCAAATGCACCTGGCAGAGGGAAAAGGTTGATTAGGGATCACTTTAGCCACCTTTCAGATGAAACGTAGCCAGAATCAGTTCATCTTTGTTTCTTGGCCTAAACAATTAATATCTTACCCAACTGAATATAGGCTGAACATAGTTACCTGATTTTGGAAAATTGTTGCAAATGTGAATGCTAAACACAGCTACTCCTGGGAAGAGTACCCTTGGATCATACCATAAGTAAAATTGATATTGCATCTCTTCCAAAGACCACACCTAAAGCACTGCTAAAAATCATGCTGGGACACCATTACTTTTATTAAACAAATGGGTGAGTGCCATGTATTTGATTTCCAATACCACTTTCTGTAGCTCCTTTGTGATGGTTTAAGGTTTTTCTTCCCAGTATGCATTCAGTGCTAAGATATTGAGACCTGATAGAATCACAGCATGAGACACTACAATTAATAGTTTGAAAAAGGAAGGTTGAAATCTAACCAATACTAATAGGTAATTTACAGTAGCATTATTCCTTCTATTACATCTTGTGTATTTCTGTACTTTAAATTTGATGAAGTATCTTTCATTTACTGTTGTAAACTGTTGGAGATTTGCTGTTCATTCTTGAACAGTGGCATGTCACATCTCAGGACTTCATTTGTAGATAAAGTGATCTCTGTATGTAGTTAAATTTACTAATGTGCTTTATGGTCCTGCTGGATGGGAAACACTGATTTTATTTTTATTGTTACAGTCCAAGATATAAGCCTTTTACTTTTGTGAATGGGACATATTGGCTTATATGAACTAACTGGTCTTTCAGATCAGTAGATTATGAACCGATATTTAGTAGTGAAACTTGAGTTGCTAGGCAGTAAGTCACCTTTCTAGATTCCATTTTTCTATCAAGTGAATGAAAGTCCGTAACTTAACTATTACAACCCAATGCGTAATTTTAATGACGGTGTCTGAATAAAGAAAACCAAGGAAATTCATATGCTAAAAAAGAGAGCTAGATTTTCAAAGAGACCTAAGGTCTTATGTGCCTTTTAATATATGAATTATTCATGATGTTATTACAATGGGTGTGTGCACTGGGCACTTGTGTATGCAAATAAGTATTGACAGTTATTCATTTTCACACGCAGAATACTAATTTATATTCACAAGTGATGAACAAAAGTAATTGTATAATTGTGTGTGGATCCTTCACTATATGGAAACTTGTCCTTTCATTTGGCTCAAAAGACAGAATGTACAATAAGGCTGTAGTAGCTTTATAACAGGGGTGGCAGAATTTGCCAATGTACATTGCCAAGGAGCCACAGTAATATGTCAGCAGCCTCCCATTAGCTCCCCCTGCTCCCAGCGCCTCCTGCCCACCGGCAGCCCTGCGGATCAGCGCCTCCCCCTCCCTCCCGATAGCTATTTTGTGGAGTGCAGGAGGTCTAGGGGGGAGGAGCGAGGGCATAGTAGGCTCAGGGCAGTGGACGGGAAGGGGGTGGAGTGGAGGCAAAGCCAGGGGTTGAGCAGTGAGCACCTCCCGGCACATTGGAAAGTTGGCACCTGTAGCTCCATCCCTGGAGTTGATGCCTATACAAGGAGCTGCATATTAACTTCTGAAGAGCCACATGTGGCTCCGGAGCCACAGTTGGCCACCCCTGCTTTATAATGTCCCCTCTTCATTCTTATCCCTGTCTAGAACAATCTTTTTACTTCCCTTAAACTACTTGAATTTTGCATGTGAAGCAAAAGTTTTAAGGAATGTTCACACACTCTAAGCTTAAAAAAGACCTGTTTTGAAAGTTGCCTTGCATAGTGAATTGTTTCTAATTATAATGCACACCCACCAATATTTCCCTTGGGTTGCATAGTAAGTCTGATCTTTAAAATATTTTTAAATTGTAAAGTCTCACTAATTTGAATTGACGGAATATTTAGCTTCTTGTATTTCAAGATTATGTTGATACTTTGAATGTGATAAATATAGCTAACTTTTTCTCTTTTTCAGGGTCATGAATTTTATAATCCACAAAAGAAAAACTACATTTTTCTGCGTAATGCAGCAGAAGAGTTAAAACCCAGGAATAAGAAGTAGTGAGTATAATTCTGATTGGTATTACAGCAGTACTTTTCTGCCACTGGACTCCCCTGCAGTTGTCAATTTTGGATCGCTAACATTTAGCAGGAAACCCTATAAATAATGCCAAAATGTATTCTGACTTGCTGGAGAGCATCATTCCAATTATGTATTCTGATGTGTACAGGAGTGTCTGATATTTGCAGGATGACTTAACATACACCTGTTCCTCTGCAGTAACTGCTGTAAAATCTCTAAATTCAAGATTGGTATTATTTTACTGTTTAGAAATGCAAATATGTCTATGCCAATATTTTATCATTACTACAATAAAATATGTGCATTTACAATTGTTCTGGAAAAATTGTACAGATAGTGTTTCTTTTATCTATTTGGGGAATTATGAATAACTTATCTCAAAGGGGGCAGGTCATTCTGATTTTAATATAGAAGCGTTAGCGACTATAGCAGAAAGAAAGGCATTGCAAATTTTGGTTTTCATCAGGGTTTGGATTTATTTGGTATTTATGTATGTGACCAATAATAGTGACGAAAACCCAACGTAGAACAGAGAAGCCATGTGCAAACTCCCCTTTTCTCTTTCCATGTACTCCAACAGTGCACTGCAGTGCCTTTCCTTATCCCAGCCCTAAACATAGACAGCCAGTTGCATCAAGTGGTATAGTTCAGTAGCATGGACAGAGAGCTAATGGTTAAGATGTGACCACCAAACTGATTTTCACTTGTGGCCTAAACTGTTCAATCACTCAGATGTCTCCAGAGTTGAAAGGCTGTTTTTTTAACTCAGTGTGCCACCAATTTCCCTATAACATTTTTGTCAAGCTGAAATAAGTTTGATCACTTTTAATACTGGATAGTTTATAGTGCAGGTGGGTTTCATCCCTGACTAAACAGTGCTGTGAAGTTAAGCAAAAATGATGTGAGTATTTTCTGACTCAGATCAGCTACCATTTATTTTTGTTAACTAAATGTTGTACACATGCCAAAGTTTTCTTTCTGGAGCTGATTGCTTATTCCTTTTGATTATTATTTGTGGAAAAAAATAGGGCCCGCATGTAAACAAAGATGTGTCTTATTGTAAAAATCTCTGTAAAAATATACATTGTAACACTTGTGATTACAGATTCATAGCTACATTTAAAATAAAATTTTTACTAAATGCTTTTGAGTATTCAGTAGTTCTAAATCTCCTTTAATAATATGGACAGAATTGCATGAGGCCAGCATGTTTGTGCTACATTTCCAAAAGTGGCTTCTTGGCCTTTCATTGCAATTTCAGATTTTTCTTCTAAAACTAAAGCAACAGCTAAATGCAGTTGCACCAAAAATGTCCTGAGTTGGAAATCTACCTCATTTGCCACTTGCCATTTCATTATAAATCATTCTTGTGTTTTTTGTTTCAATGCTGCTACTCTTAGTTCATTAAATATAAAGGCCTTTTGTTTAATGGAATTAATCAAGTTCTTTGGTATCTCAACAGCCAGCCACCTGACAGCATGATTCATTTTTACCAAAAACAAGCTATCAGCAAAATCTTGCTCTATGGTGCTTCTGTGTTTGCATTGTTGATTTAACAGCTGTTAGCTGCATGTTTGAGGAATAATCATGCAATATGCCACTATTTCTCAGAGGTGCTCTTTATTATGTTTAATTACCCAAGATAGGTTTCTACCCTGTACTGCTATGTTCGTCTGCTTTAGTTTTCAAGTGCAGAGAATGAAGTAGTTTCCCGTTTCTTTTTGTAGTAGAAATGAGAATTTCCAACTGTTTTAGCAGTGACTGGTTGTTTGCTTGAGCAGCTTTTATTATTTTGTTGAATGTCATTTTTGAAGTTTCCATATGTTTTCTGAAAGAAAAACAATATTGTAATCTTTCGTGCTAAGCATATTTCCAGTTTCTACAGTTGAATTAATATTATGAATGCCAACAAGCACTGCGCAGGCTAAAGGTCAACTTAATCCAGTGTTGAGAAAAAAGTTACATTAACTGTGTTGTGGCCCCCAGATGCATTCAGAAACTAACAACAATTCTTTATTGTTTTAGACAAAAAAAATTTATTTAGCTATCAAATTGAAAGAACTAGCAGGAGTCTTCTTAAGTGTAAGCCTATATGCAGTTTTCACACATCAGCATCGATGTGTAGTAGTCAACACATACAAATTCATTCCCCACATTGCTCTTCTAGTCAGCTGACCTTGGACAAATGCAACAGTGTCCACCGTCGAGTTTTCTACGTGCTCCTGTGCTGGCTGGTTTTTTATGGGAGGCAAGGAACAAGAGTGTTGCTTTGATGGACATGGTGAGATGACAGGTATCAAGGATTCTTCTCTTTATATGCATATCTACAAGATATTCTAGATTGACAAGAACAAGCATCTTGGGTAAGTGTGGTGCCAAGCAGGACTGTTGCTGACCCAAATGATGAAACTTGCAATGTCAGCAATATCAAGCATGTTGAAGAAAAGAACCGTTGGCCACCTATTTATCTTGCACCTGCAGGAGTACATTCTTGCAAGGTGATCCACATTATCAACAGTACTTTTAGTGTCATTGTAGTGGAGAATTAGGTGCGGTTTCTTTTTGTCTCCTCCAACAGCCTTGTCTTGATACATATTACTGACTTGCCCTTCTTTGGAGTGTAGGGGAAACCAAGGTGAGTAGCCCAGCAAACCCGAACACTGATGACAACAATTTTTCTCTGTCGCTATGTGGATGCATCTCATTGGGTATATCTAGTTTCATCGCATTGTTCCAGCATAGGTCAAATTTTTGTTAAGTAGATCTTCAATAAGCTGAATACTTGTGAAGAAGGTATCCCCCACTACATTTCATCCAATCTTGTACCAGGGCTGAACACAATATCCTCATTGGCTGAAGACTAACTTGATAAACAATCAACGGAAACATGGTCTTCCTTCTCAGACCAACTGTCAACACAATCTGGCACAAAGGCACTATCACATAATATGTTGTCATCTCATGACAACTTGCGTTCAGAGTTGCAAATCATTTTTATATGGTCAGAATATTGTGCTCTTCATTTTCCATCTTGGATAGCGCAATACACTCAAGTCCCCTCAAGAATCTCTGAGTCTGCAGTATTTGAAGGGCCATGATACCTGGATAAAAAACTCCCCACAAGGATGTTAGGCAAAGAAAGCCAGCATCATTCTGCTTTGTATTGGGGGTACCCAACAAGCCTGGATTTGAAAGGACAAACCTCCCTGGACTACCTTCTACATTAGGATAACTCTATGCAGCACCGCCGCTAGTGCAATGCATTATCAGTTAGCAAATGCTGTTACGCTACGAGATAGTCTCACTTCATGCAAACGTACATAAAACTACTAAAAAGACAGGATAACTGTGCAACACATTTGGAGTACATTTATACCCCACATTTTTAATATAGAAAAAATGTTTTTATGCTAAATTAATTTTTTTGCAGAATTGTGTACATGTATGTAGGTGACAGTGGCCTAAAACAACATAATTGGAAGGCAACTTGTTCATGAGTTATTGCAACATATGTGCTTGTGGGATACAACATTACCCCATGAATGTGGATGAAGGTTAAGTGTAACAGTTGATGCAAAAAAATGTATTCTGACCTGTGTGCAACTCCCACTGGCACCATGTGGGGGGGGGGGGGAGTGAGAAGGGGAGGAAACTGAATGTACTGTCTTTAGTTAAGCGTTTAAAAATCTGATTTCTTGTTCAAATATCCACATTTTAGTAAATATAGAAAAGAAATTAATTTGTCACTGGCTAAGCAGATGCAAGTCCACTAGCTTAAATGGAATTGTGACTGCTTATGTGAGTGGTGAATTTGTCCAAGTTATATTTTCATTATGGTGTGTGGAACCAACAGTGGTACTCCCTTTGCTTGGTAGTTTAGCTGCATATTAATGTGTTGAAAACTGATTCCTGTAGGAATTCATGTCTTCTGCCCATCAGCAAAGGTTCAAAAATATTTAGCTATCACATGGTTATTCAGATTAAGTTTAGAAAGAGAAATATTTTCAATTGCTTTCCTATGCACTTTTGTATACTGGATATATCCAACTATGACGACAAAGTCAGGATCCAAACTTGACTTGTTTCCCTTTACTAAGGTTAGAAAAATGCCTTGGCAGTATGTTACTATGGCTTGAGGTGCTGTGGGATCATCATCTAAAATACACACAGCTGGATCCATACTCCATCCAAGTTCACACATGCAGGAAGACCTTATTCACATACAACTCAATGTTACATATGGAAACTTATCCATTCACAACATACTATGGCATTTATTTCTGGCCAATATATATAAGGTAAGTGGGGAGTATCTAAAGTTAAACATATATATTATAATTTAATAGATCAATACCTAGTTTAAATTTCTAAGTTCACTTTTATGACTATATTCTCTTTGTTTATATTGCTCAAATTCTAAGGAGAGCAGACGAAATATATCTAGGAACATACACCAACTCTGTTAATCAGCAAGCCAAGGAAGTGATATGAGTGTGTGGAGAGAAACCTTTACAAAAACGACCAGATCAACTACCTAGGCTAGGGAATTGAACTTTTGCCATTCAAGGATATTAATTAATAAAGTAGGTTTAGAAAACTAAAACAGTTGGCATAAGAACATGACCAGATTTGCTTACTGTTTTGTGTGTGTGTTTGTGCCTAATTACCATATGCAATGGCTATGTTGTGCACACAAATCTGGTAATTAGGCACATGGAAGTCGAGAAGCTACATATTTAAATATGAAATCATAGCATCTGTGTCCAAATGAGTCCATGTATTTTTTATATGCAGTTGTCTTCCAAAAGTATATTTTTAAAAAATCTTATAAAGTTTGATTTTGGTGGGGAATGGCATGTACCCAATCCACTTGTAATAGTCTTGATATTTAAAGGCCATCATGAGCCATCCTTAAAGATTAGACTTCCAGCATTGACACTCCTGTGTAATTATTGAGTCTAATCTTGCTTTTATAGTCCTGTAATATAGCATGCCCCTATCTAATCATGGGATTAGAATGGCAAGACTTGTTAGAGTGGAAAAACAGAAGAAATATTCCTGTATGTCATACAGAGGCAAAGTTAATGGTATCAAACATGTAGAGCCGATGCAACCAGACTGATATATTTATCTGACTCTCATTTGGGTTTATGATTGCACTGCATGATGACTCACTACCAGGAACAATAACTGAAATAGTGCCCCTAAGCTTTGCATTAGAGCTGGTCTGAAAATGCTAATTAAACTTCTCATGAGAATATCTGGTCTTTCAATCAAAAAGAAAAACTTCACTAGAACCAAACACTTCTAACAAGGAAAAAAAAATCTTCAAAATTTGTTACTGTTTTGACGACAAAACTGACTAGCTCTACTTTGCGTAGAGTTGCTTGACAAGGAAAAATGACTAGGACTGAGAGATCTTGGGTCCCAAACCTGCCATTTCTTATGCCTAGTGTTCTTTTAAAAAGTTGTCACTGTAAGACATGCTTTTGATGAAATTTCCCCCATTGCTAGCATTAGTTCAGATTCAGCAGTGGCAGTGATGGGAAGACGGCGAGTGTAGACAATGCCCCAGGTAGTCATTGTCTTTTTTTAAGGCTCTTTGTCAACCCATGCTCAAAAGGTCTACACTGCATGGTGCTTAAAATGACCACAGCTATTTGCACCTCATGTATTTTTGTTGTCTCAGTATTGGTATTGTTGGTAGAGTTGAATTAGTGCTAACAGTAAGAAATCTTAAGGAAAATAGACTAGAGGGATAGACAAGTCCTTTTTTGCTACTGACTGGATGTGACGTAGAATTCTAGATGGACTTTGTATCCCTTTACCATTTACATTTCCAACCATCCGGTTCTCCAGCTTTTTCTATTATAAGGTGCAAACATGAAATTTGAAAATTTCATAATTGTATTTGCATTACCATTTTGAAAAGAGTTTTAAGGTATTCTACAGCCTTACTATCAGTTTTTGGGGAGTTGGCTAATCATTAAGGGTTTTAATATTTGCACCCCAGAGATCCCGTGCTTTTTGAAAGAAATTATCATCGTACTAATGATCCTAAATTGGGATGTGGCATGCCCTTTTTCACTGCATCTAAATAATAATTATCAAATATAGTATGGTATCTGATTGTTTTTATTCTGAATAGAAGCATAATACCTTAAATTAACTAGTACAAATATCTTCCAATTATAACACACACACCTTGTTAATTATGTGATTATTGTTAAGGTGATGCTCTGTTTTTCTGTCTAATCTTTTTTCCAGATGTGCTAGGACTGACACTAATCTTGACCTGGATTTATATTAAAGTCCCAGTAAAAATGATTGTTTTGCACTGATTTTTTTGTATCACAAACGTAGTACTTTAGGCTCTGATTCAGGAAACCATCTCAGTTCAGGAAGAACACTTTAAGCATGTGCATTAGTCTCATCAACTTCAGTGAGACTTAAGCATATGTTTTTAAAGTGAATCATGTGCTTTTCTGAACCCGGGCCTGAGATTGTGTTGTTCTGAATTCATGGACTAAAAGGATGTAACCAGATGAAGATAACAAATCTGCTTGTTCTTTCTTCTAAGGCAATTTATTATTCTGATTGTCTGTTGTATTAGTCCTACTTCCAGATAACTCAAACACAACATATTTGATACTTCCTTTGGATACATAACCATTGGGATGGAAGGTGCTTGTAATGGCTGAGGATGAGGGAACTAATGGCTTTGTTTACTTAATCTGTGGCTGAAATTTCACTTGTATCATAGGATGTACTTTCTCAAAACATATGAATTACAAATCCTTTCTTCTTTATTTTAAAGGAGTGAACTGTTTTGGAAGAACTTCATTTGTGCAATGTGTTTAACCAGGAAGCAACTAATCTTTCTATCCATTTGGGAACCCCTGTTGTTAATGCTGCATCATAAAGTATTTACCCAATGGATATGAGCACATATTTTGCCAATTCTGGCTGGTTATATTATGATGAATAAATGCTCTGTACTTCAACTGAAGAGTTCCTTCAATTTAAACTTGCTGTTGTAAATCTCTGTTTATACCAGAAGGTGGCACCATTGATGGTGTCTTCCAGAAAATCTTTAAATGGAGTAATTGATGACTGTCATATACAACCTCCCACTGTACCTTAAAGCTTCTGTAGGAAATTACAAGTGTAAATATATATCTGCTATATTTCTGATGCAGAAGTGGATGAAGCTGAGGACTTTGAAGAGTCCAGTTTTTTTTCTCATAAATAAAGTAATCAAATATTTAATAGGATTTTTTGTCTGATCAACTCTATCCAATATGGAGCAGCCAAAACTGAATTTGAGGCCTTCAGGATTTTTACTGTGTGTAAGGATCTGTAGCAGCCAAGCCAATATGCCTTTAAGTGCTATATACTAACACTAAAAGTTTGACCACTCTTACTAGATAAAAGATCATTCTTGGTCTTTACAAACTTATATGCTACATTCCATAAAAGCAGATATATTAATTCATAAACAACTAATTACAGTTTGCTGCTATACCACTTTAGGCTGTGAACGAACACGTTTAAGCAGGAGCAGGAAAAGTCAGCTCTGCTAGGTTTGTAAGATAACCTGTGGGCCTGGTTGATGGTCCTGAAAATGTTCTTTAAACCAGACTCCTGCAGCAAGTGATGAATGTGAATCACCAAGTGATAACGCATCCTTTTTCAGTCCAAACAGAATCAGAACTGCAGCATAGTGTGATGGGACAGAGTGCTTTCCTTTCAAATGAAACATAAAGCTTATGCTTTGTTCATTCAAGATCTGGAAGCAGGAAGAGGATGGGCGCCTTAGTCCTGCAGTCTTGCCTAGATTTCAATTCGAGTAACCACATTCTTGCTGCTGTTTTTAATTGGCTACAGTATTTATTGCCTATCCTAGGCTTTTATGTAGTGTTTTACCTCAGAAATTAGGATTGGGTGGATACAGTTCTGTAAAGTGTTCTGAGATTCTTCACTCTAAATCAGGGGTCGGCAACCTTCGGCACACGGCTCGCCAGGGTAAGCAACCTGGCAGGCCAGGCCTGTTTTACCTGCCACGTCTGCAGGTTTGGCCTATGGCGGCTCCCACTGGCCACAGTTCGCTGGTCCAGGCCAATGGGGGCTGCAGGAAGCGGCGTGGGCGGAGGGATGTGCTGGCTGCGGCTTCTCGCAGCCCCCATTGGCCTGGAGCAGCGAACCGTGGACAGTGGGAGCTTCGATTGGCCAAACCTTTGGATGCAGCAGGTAAACAAACTGGTCCAGCCCTCCAGGGTGCTTACCCTGGCGAGCCGCGTGTCAAAGGTTGCCGACCCCTGCTCTAAATGGTGCTTTGAGAGTACATTGATGACCACTCTGAAACCATTGATAACCCATGCTTTTTTAAAAGTGCCAAACCTCTTGCTGGTGTATTTGGAATTAATATCAGGGGGGGAAGTGTTATTCAGGGGGCTGTGATAATGAATAGCCCCTGGAGGGTCACTTGCATCATAAAATTGGCCAGGTCAAATCACTGGAGAATATACAATAAGGAACAATCTTAGTAAAAAGGATTCTCAAGCTCAGGTCTGTGCACTTCATATATATTCCCACAGTTGGGCTTAGTATGTGACTTTCCTGCTTCTTTTGGGTTCTATCCCTGTCTCCAAATATTGTTAAATCATCCCTGTCAGGGTTGGCTTTTAGCTCTTGATCCTGAAGATGTTTCTGGAATGTAATTTAATTTTTATGCCTTTGGAGTGCATTAGGTTGCAACAAAGGCGAAGGTATTTTTGTTTTAAATACCCAGAGGAGGATGCCTTCTATTTTCTATACGAAAGATTTATTTTCCCGTGTTGCAAATTAGTCAGTATCTTGGAGTGGAATGAGCTTACTTGTGCCACTTCATGGCTGCCCAAAAAAGGCCATTAGAGCCTGAACCCCTGTATCGAGGAGAACAAAACTGTGACTGCAATTAATTAGCATATAACAAAGTGCTCACAAAGCTTGGAGGGGAAAAATGGTCCCTTGCCTTTAAGGAGTTTGACAAACACTGGACTAGACGAGAGCATCTTCCAACACTACCAGAAAATTGATGTTCAATTAAAGGTGAAGGGTGTTTGAATTTTGAACAAAGCTAGTTTTCTCCCAAATGTTTAACGGGTTTTGTTAAATACGAATTTAAAATATTCATGAAACCAGTCTTTATTAATCAGGTTTCACTTATATGACATCTCTGATGTCACAGTCCCACCATTTCCCCTCTCAATCACACTCTTCCAAATAAAAATTTAATGCTCCCTCCCAAGGCAGAATTTAGGAAGGAATTTCCAAGGTGTAAAACAAAACCCAAACACACACGCTTGTTGGGTTTTTTACATCACAAAGATGTAAAAAGAGAAGCTCAAAAAATCACCCCAACCCAATTATTTCTTCCTCTGCAGGCAACCTTCAGCATTGTCCTATTACTGTAACGAGGAGAATCCTGGACCTTTACTCATATGTACTTTATGTATACAAAGCAGCTGTAATCTCTCCCTACTTAGAGCTAGAGTTATCTATCTTTTACCTGTTCTTCAGTGGTGTTTGATACAGGAGCTACACCAAAGCACTTCCTTGCATATACAAACCAGAGATTAGGTTTCACCTGATTTAAGAGACTGTCGTCAACCAGACAAAAGCTCCTAGGTTACCTGCCCACTCCTACTAAATTATTGAAGTGTCTCCTCTAGCTGAATGTATACACAGTGTAATTAGTCAGTAGGAGAGCACCTTTCCCTTTAGAAAGCTCACACTGATGAATATTGCATCTCTTTTCTGTTTTAAAGAAATCTGTTTGTACAGAGTAAACATTTGGAATTACTATGGCCATCAGCTGGGAAATATTCCAGGCTTATTTTGAATATGATTGTATTTATCATACTTAGCACTCATACTACTTTACAAGCAAGTCCAACCCCCCGGGGAATGCACCTTAGGTAGCTAGCATTATCTCCAATTTACAGATGAGTAAACTGAAGCACAGAAATAGTGGCTGGCTTGAAGGTGCTGGGAATCAGTGACAAAGCTGACAGTAGAACTGTGGATTCCTGTCTTCCAGTTTTATCGTCTAATTCAGTGATACTCGGACTGAGGCTCGGGAGCCGTGAATAGTGTGTCTCCTATGGGTCTTTTCAGCACGTTATATTAAAGTTAGTAACCAGTCAGGATGCTTTTACTATGTTGTTACCAATTCAAATATCAACTTGTGCTAAGTTATTAACTTATTTGCTGTGAAAATAATATGTGCATATAAAAACTAAATATTTCCTGTCATACTGTTGAAATATGAATAGTACTATTGTTTTATATATTTTGAATTCACACTACTTTGGCTTTTGGGTAACACTGGTTGCTAATTTGGCTCTTGAACCACTAAGGTCTGAGAGTTACTGCACTAATTATTGATCTCCACTGCCTATTACAGCTGGGCCTAACCTGTTGGTGCAGCTGCTTTGGTGCCCTATAATCTGTACTGCCTGTAGCCATATATTAGATAACTTGCATGATGTGCTGCAATGTTTAACTCTAAATGTGGATATTTTATACTGATCCTGTTTCCCAAGTGCCTTGGCTTCATCCCCCAGGAGCTTAGAACCTTTGCTTTGCTTATCCATATATGGAAGATGACCCACATTAATGTCAGGAGGCTATTAGCAACTGAGAGTCAAAACCATTACAACCCACTAACCTTAAAGTGTGGCCAGCGTCACTTCATTTTTTTTATCTTGGCAGGGGAATTGCAGTAGCAGCTTCCATTATTGTAACGGCTGCTAAATTCCCCTTTGCTGGAGTGAACAGCAATAGCCTTGCCCTGGATTAGTTTATGCACAAATGGGGCTTATCTACTGAATGCTTTTTCAGCTCCTCTTTTGATCTGTGGTAGGACAGAGGGATACACTCCACTCTGATAACCTCTCTCGCAGTTGGTGTGTACAAAGATGACATTCTGTCATCTTGGATATTATTATGGGCTCAGTTTAAAAGCCTACATAAGTAGAAAAATTATGTGGTGTAAACAAGCATTTATTTATCTGTTATGTAATAATAATTAAACATGAGCTTTTAAAATCTACAATATGTCACAATTATTTCTGCCTTTCTTTATTCTGCATATTTCCCAGCTCACACGATGAAAATCAATGGATGTAGAATTTCTAGCACTGGAAGGAATGTTAACTTGTCTTCAAATAACTGTTTCTACTGTTTTTTGTCTGTGTTGGGGTTGATTTTATTTTGGGTTTTGGTTTTTTAAGGTGGAAACATTTGTTGTTTTCAGTGTTTTATAAAAGTTTGGGTTACAAAATCTAAAGGTTTGGCTGTTAGTTTACAGCCTCCTTTTAATATAAAGTAGGAAAATTAGGAAAGCTACTAGGGAGCAGAGCAAGGCAGTTTGGGTAAAATAAGATGCGGCTCGGAGAGCTAAATTCAGCAGTTACACCCACAGAGAAGTCAGTGGAATTACACTAGCAGAGAATTTGGCCCTAAATCTGAACCCTCAAATGCCAGTTAACCCCCTCAACTCTCCATCCCAAACTTATTTTCAAATCCTTAAGCTTCTGGCCGCAAAATTTGACAAACCATCACTGACAACAGTGTAAGCATAAGATCTCCTAATTTTCATACCAAAACTTGAACCAAACCATTATCTTTTCACTCCAACATAAATTCCGGAAGGTTAAAATAGAATTCAGACCCCCAAAACTGAACCAGACCTACAAATACAGATCTTGGGGCAGCTAAAGCAGTTTAGCTCATTCAAAAGAGTGACTTGATATACACAAATTATATATGCGCAGTGCTTCATAATATAATGTACATCTCTGTATATCTAATTCTTGAAATATAACAGAAATGAAAGAGAGACAGCAGATAAGAAAGACAAAGATGATATATAGGGATGGGGCGGGAGAAATCAATAGAATTGCCTAAGAAAATCTGTTTCATTGGGCCCTTCTACTAAGTCCTGGTTGGCCTGGGGTCCTTGAGAGGCTATTAAGATACTTGGTCCATATGGCAGTCTGAGTCACATCCAAGAGTGACATAGGTCCATCATCACAATGGTCTGACCTAGCTTATCCACCTCACTACCTGGGCACCTTTCTTTGGTGCTGCTGTTGCCATGACCAGCACCATTGGGAAGACAAGAGTAAAGATGGTGTACTAACCCCTGCCAACTCCTTTTCTAACTATGGTTCTGCTAGGAGAGAAGATTCCCAATAGCTGCCTTTCCATCAGTGAGTCCTACCAGAATGTCCTAGCTACCATCCTACTCTTCTTGGGGCTCCTTGCCTTACTGGATAATGCCATCAAAATTGCCCGCCTGGTAAGCAAGCAATGTTGTGAGTGGGGAGGGTTCCTTCTTCTCTTAGACCCAAGACACTTCTCTTTGAGTCATTACTAACCATTGGGCCCTAGCTAGGTTCTCCTCTCCTGAATCAGTGCTGACCCGTGTCCAAGCATTTTATTTATCTACTAGAATTAAGAAAAATTTTTAGAGGTTCATCCCAAGCTCTGGGTGCTTATCTCATAGCTTAAAAATAAAGTGGTAAGCAGTGCTGTGTTGGAGGGAGTGGCATGGGTTACTAATTAGAGAGCATGCCCTCCTCCCAGTCAGTATTGATGCCACTGCCATATTGTGACATTAGGGGGTACCGTATTGCAGTGGGTGATTCACTGGTCTTTTTTGCCATTCCATAGTGATAGCTTGGTGCTTGGGGGAGCTGTGCCGCATGGATTGCCGTGAGTGACTCAGTGTGAGCATTCCTCCCTGAGTCACAACTAATCTACTACCCTGATATGGCACTAGGTGGTGCTGTGCTGGTTGAACCTTCTGGATAAGACAGAAAAGGTCTTCTGAGCACTTACAATCGTCTAAGATCATATGGCAATTTATGTAAAAGACAAGAGTTTAATCATTGTGTCTTGCTCAAATTCCTGTCTCAGTGACGACTGATTCTCTCTTCTCTCAGGCCCAATTGCATATAGTCTTTATTTCCTATCCTAAAGTGGTCATCTCTGGTCAGCTGGCACAATCCACCCCACAGCTGGCTGCCCCTCTGCAGTGAATGATCCCTGTTCATTTGTTGTGTTTGAAAAAGGAGGCTAGATAACTTTATGGCTAATAACATTTTTAGTTATGCCTCCTCAGAGAAGGGTAATTATCTGTTATGCTGATCTCTTGCAGCAAGGAGCTAAAGGGCATTTCCTCCCCATGAGTGGCATTCCACAATTGGCTAGCTGCATTAGGGATTTTAACACTTTCTTCTTAAGGCATCGGTCACTCTGGACGAGAGAGATCAAATTAGCTGGACTAGTGATCTGATATGATATGTCAGGACCTGGGATTCTAGACCAATTGGACCTGTGGCCTGATTTAATATAGCAGTTTGGGGAAGAGGGAAATATCAGATTAAGTGGAGCAGTGGTGTGGGATACAGGATAGATATGGGTGT
The DNA here is from genome assembly GCF_003597395.2 of Chelonoidis abingdonii. NCBI lineage: Eukaryota > Metazoa > Chordata > Testudines > Testudinidae > Chelonoidis > Chelonoidis abingdonii. Next base: position 12,546,405 of record NC_133782.1, on the reverse strand, counting down.
CTGATCCACTATTACAGATCTATTCCTATTCTGAATACAGTTCTGTTCTATTGCTGTTAATAACGTCCATAGAGTTATGACTGCCCAAATATCCCCCATGTGATACTAGGGCCAAGGCATCTTGAAGATCGTGGGGGTTTTGGTTTTTTGTTTTGCAGGAAGAATGGGTGGGCAATTCCTAGCAAGTTTCCCCTGCAATTTCAGGTGTGAACATATTACAAGTTTGCTCAGTGGATACTGAATTTTTTGAAGGCTCTTACACTTGTATTTCAGGCACAACTAGGTCAAGAATTTTTTAACGAATGTTTTTTCATCAAAAAATGCCAATTCATTGGAACTGAAGCTGTTTGTAGGAAAGGGTTGATTACAATGAACTGACTTCTTGAAATGGAAAGTTGTATTTTTATTTCAAAATATAAGTTAAATTATAGTTTAAAAAAAGCCAAAACCAAAATGAAAAGTTTTGATTGACCCAAACCAAATTTTTTTTTTCAGATTTTTGGTTTGTGAAAAAATTTTAGATTGACTTTTTGTCCCAGTTCAAAATGGGAAAATGCTTCAAAATCTTGAAAATTCTCATGGAATGGGAAAACCATTCACTGCTCCATTCTAGGATCAGAGGTGATATCCTGATCCTATTGAAGTCAATGATGAAACTCCCATTGACTTGAAAAGGGTCAGGAATTTAGGGAGGCAGAAGTATTGGTACTAGAGAGAAGCCGCTAACCACAATGGCAACTGGTTTTCTCTCCTTCCCTTCTTTCAGATCTGGATTTACCTGTGTCAGTTTCTGAAGAGACTCTTCCATTATTTCACCACCAAAGGTAAATTGGGGAAGATGAAGAAATGTCCAATTTTGTTTGTTCTAAACTGTTTTTGGCCAGTTCTTATTAGACGAAACAGTGCTTTAAATGCTGGTGTCTACAGGAACCCTGTCTACACTAGGGCTCCCACTCACCATTACTAACACCAGCAAAGCTGCACCAGGATTAGCAGCAGTGGGAAATTTGAGAACAAAATCTTTAGTGTAGATGTAGCCTGTTTGTGTCTCTTTCACTCCTCTTTTGTTTCTCTCTTTTTAGACTCATAGACTCATAGGTCAGAAGGGACCAATATGATCATCTAGTCTGACCTCCTGCACAAGGCAGGCCACAAAACCCTACCCATACACATTTATAACAACCCCTAACCATGACTGAGTTATTGAAATCCTCAAAATTCTGATTTGAAGACCTCAAGCTGCAGAGAATCCACCAGCAAGCGACCCATGCCCCACTCTACAGAGGAAGGCGAAAAACCTCCAGGGCCTCTGCCAATCCGCCCTGGAGGAAAATTCCTTCCCGACCCCAAATATGGCGATCAGCTAAACCCTGAGCATGTGGGCAAGACTCACAAGCTAGCACCCAACTCACCAGCTAGCACCCTATCCTTTACCTTCCCTCTCTCTCTTCCACTGTCACTGTGCAGGCAGGTCTGGGGAAGAGGAAAGAAAGGAACCAGACATTGGCCAGGGATTACATGAATTTACTATGATAGGTTAGCCATCATATGGACACTGTACTTCTATTAATTCATTTCTTCATTTTTTATTCTTCCTCTTCATTCCCCTGAAGCATACAGATGGATCAAGGCTCTAACAGCCATTTCCCGCAGCAAGAATTCCAGTGGCCGGAAGGAACTGGTGCTGACCAAAGGCCAGAGAAATATCTCCATGTTGCACTTCCACTGCACTCTGGATCCTCTGAGGCTAACTGTGAACATGAACAACCTAAATGGGCTGAAAAGCCACTGTCCCCAGGGTCACAGGAAGGACAAAGGTTACCATGGTTCCGGGCCAACCCATCAAGACACTGATGATGAGAAAGCCAGTTGGTATGGGCACCAGCAGCAACACCGCCAGGTGAACAACCGGCCTAACCCAGGTCAACGTTACCGTGACTGGGCAAGCCAGTCCAGCTCCCGTCACTCAGACAGTGACAGTCCTCAGCTAGTGTGCCCGGCTGGATCCACTGTGTCATCAGTGCGTTTTCACACCAGCTCCCCAGAGCAGGTTGCCAAGGCCAGAGGCAGCTTGGCTGACTGGGGCATTTACATACACAACCCAAAGGGGGTCACTAGGGATAAAGAGCTCAGCTTGGACAGTGCAGAAGAAACTACACGACGGCAGAGTTTCCTGCATCAATCTGCTGTTCCAAACACAGAGGAACCCATCAGCCTCCGTTCAGAGTGCTCTCCTGTGCACATTCACCCCCAAGTCAATGAGGCACACTTCATGCCCAGCCCAATCTTCCCAGGCCCTAAGCGGGTACTGTACTCTGCCCTGGCTCCCACCCCAGAGTCCAGAACCTGTCTCAACAATGATTACCACCACTCAGTGACCCAGGCATATCATCAGAGGAGTCCTGAGCACCATTCTGGGACTGAATTTCACCACAGCTTGCCACTGGTCCAGCGAGCCGAAGTCTACATTTATCTTGTCAACCCACTGCCTCTCGGCCCAGAGCACACAGCTGAACAGTCCACCTGCCCCTTTTCGGCATCTCGCACCATCTTTGTCAAGGACACATTGGCAAACCGGGTATCTGTTGGCCACACCTGGGAAAGTTCCAACCAAGGCCCAACGGGGCAGATTATCTGTGACACTCACACACAACGCAAGAGCATCTGGGAGAGAAAACACCAAGCTAGCACACTGCAGTTGAGCCCAGATTATGAGAAGCTGGCAGGAAGCAGTGATGGTGCCAGCCTGATCCACAACCCACCTCTCCTGGCAGACACGACAAGAGGAGGTTCTGAAACAGCACCACCCAATATTAGCAATTGAAGGTACCATACAACTGGATTTACCACCCAGCTGACTTCAATTCCTGAGATTCTGATGCCTGGTGAACCCTGGGGGATCTGAACTAGGTGGGTGGGAATAGTACAAATGGCATTCTCTGCTATTTTGTGGTGTTCTCAGGACGTGCTGGTTTCAATAAATAGCAAAGCACAAAGCTCCTAGTTATGCAGATTCTCTGTAGTGACAGCTGCGGGTGTGGGAAGAGCCCAGGTGGCAAGGCTTCTTCATTCTTCTTCACTTGTACATTTTGACCCCACTCAGGTTTCTTAGGTATGCATTGCAATTCAGTCTCCGTGGCAGGAATGCTCAAGTGAGTATGAGCTCCATGATTTCTCCTCTAAACAGGTATTAATTTTGGGCACATAATTGTCAGTAGGTGTAATAAAATGTGTCTCTGGTCTTGGCACAAATGAGAAACTTCCTGCAGACCATCTTGGGATCAAGAACAGAAATAGCCATTCTGATGAAGATTCCAGTTCTCACCCCCATCCCATACCATCCTGGGAAACTGGTATAGGCATGCTCATTGGGTATCAGAATTTGAGAAGCATGCCTCCCATGTGCCCTTCCTATCTAGAGATGTCACTCCTATCAGTTCCAAAGTTACCTGCATTCCACACAAATTTCATGTCCCCTTTCCTATTGATGAAAATTATTTACATCATTAAGAATAAGCAATCATGGAACTCAGATGAAAAGCTGTTTACACTACACCAGTGTTTCTCAAACTGGGGTCGCTGCTTGTATAGGGAAAGCTCCGTCCACAGATTCAGCCGATCGCGGCTCCAGCTGGCCACGGTTCACCACTGCAAGCCAATGGGAGCTGCTGGAAGCAGCCAATGGGAAGGAGCCCCGGGGGTGGGGAGCAGATAAGAGGTGGAGGATGGGCCCTCCATACAATTTACAAAACCGGATGTGGCCCTCAGACCAAAAAGTTTGCCCGCCCCCGATCTAGACCATCCCTAACAGGTGTTTGTCTAGCCTGCTCTTAAAAATCTCCAACGATGGAGATTCCACAACCTCCCTAGGCAATTTATTCCAGTGCTTAACCACCCTGACAGGACGTTTTTACTAATGTCCAGCCTAAACCTCCTTTGCTGCAATTTAAGTCCATTTCTTCTTCTCCTATCATAAGTTAAGGAGAACAATTTTTCTCCCTCCTTCCTGTAACAACCTTTTATGTACTTGAAAATTGCTATGTCCCCTCTCAGTCTTCTCTTTTCTAGACTAAACAAACACTATTTTTTCAATCTTCCCTTTTAGATCATGTTTTCAACTTTTAATCATTTTTGTTGCTCTTCTCTGGACTTTCTGCAATTTGTCCACATCTTTCCTGAAATGTGGCACCCAGAACTGGACACAATACTCCAGTTGAGGCCTAATCAGCGCGGAGTAGAGCGTGACAA
>NC_133782.1:12299139-12541497 GCF_003597395.2 Chelonoidis abingdonii | reverse complement strand
CCCCTTAACACTTTGTGTGGACTCCTGCCCCCCATTTCCACCCAGCCTGGGGGATAAAACTCTGCAGATAAACTTTTGAATTCTGGGGTGGCACTGACCAGAGACTTTTGGGTTGTTGGACTTTGGGGTGATTGGGCTTTAGACCCTAAGGGGGAAAGAACATTGCCAAAAGTATTTGGAGGTGGGTTTTGCTTATGGTTTGTGTTATAATCCTGTTTGTGGTGTTTCTCCAATGGGATGCCGCATTGTTTCCTTCCTTTATTAAAAGGATTTTGCTACACTCAGACTCCATGCTTGTGAGAGGGGAAGTATTGTCTCCTAGAGGCGCCCAAGGGGGTGTGGTATGTAAGTGTCCCATGTCACTGGGTGGGGGCTCGAGCCGGTTAGGCATTGTGTTATTGAAACGGAACCCCTGGGTACTGAACCCAGCCTTTGTTGCTGCCAACTCAGAGAGGCAGAAGGGTTACACTTACAGTGCTCCTGCTAATACATCCCAGATTGATGATTGCTTTTTTTTGCAACAGTGTTACACTGTTGACTCATATTTAGCTTGTGGTCCTCTCTGACCCATCCACACTACTATTATTAGTGTGCGAGCTGGAGCAGAGTTAGCTCATGTCTGTATACTCAAGCTGGGAGGCACACTCCCAGTAGCAGTGTAGACATACCCTGCGAGACCTTAGCTACGGTAGGAAGAGATTGTGATTGGCACTATGCTGCCTAGCACATCAACTACCAAGACTTTGCCCATAGTGTAGACAGCTATTAAACTATATACTCATTGTTCTGTGTTTGCACAGCACCTAGAACATTACCCAGGACATTAATTAACCATCGGAACAACTTACCAAGGATCGTGGTGGATTCTCCATCACTGACCATTTTAAAATCAAGATTGGATGTTTTTCTAAAAGATAAGCTGTGCTAGGAATTATTTTGGGGAAGTTTCCTGGCCTGTGTTATCATCTAGTCTGACCTGTATCACAATGGTCCCTTCTGGCTCTGGAATCTGTGACTGGGGATCCTGCTTGTTAGCACAGTGGAAATAATAATAATATAATTTAAATAAATAAATAGCTGGTCATGATAGACTCTAGTGGGGAGCTTACCTAACAGCATCAACCATGGCCTCTTTTCCTAGTGTTATCAATGGCCTAAGAGTCACATTCTGCTGCCAACCGACATTCCGTCGAAGGTAACAAATTAAATCCGTGGAGATGTGAGTGTGTTGGAGAATACAGAATCTGGCCTAATATCTATTTTCAAAGCACTGTGCAATGTCTGCTGCGAATTCCCAATTCTGAAATAACTCAGAAGATTAAGTTGTTCCCATCAAAAGACTCCAACTGAAGCAACACACCTGGGCAAGGGAGAGGTCCTCTGCATGAATGTTTCATTAAAAGTGACCCACAAAGGATTATAACAGCAGGTCTGTTGTAGCAGCTGCACAGAGATGAGCAAAGGTCACCAGGCATTCAAGCCACCAAAGCTAAAAAACTGAGAGAAAGAGAAAGGACTGGAGAGTGTATTTCCTCCTACAAAGCAAATCAAATGTGACTCAGTGCAACTTCCCCCCAGGATGTCTCAACCCTCCTGCCATTCTCAGCCTGGACAGTGGCCAGCATCCAGATTAAGCATTAGTAAAACTAACAAGCTGAACAATTCCCACAGTATATTTCTTGTTCTTCGGATAACTAACTTAACCACAGAGCGTCCAAAAGGGATATCCCATTCAAGGTTGCTGCAGTAACCAACAAGCAAGGTCTCCATAGCAAAAAAGCAGCAGAGCCTGGCAGAAAGCAGCAGCATTAACTGAAATAGGTCAAAGCTTCGCAGTAGCTCTACTCAGTTTTAAAAATAGTAATAATTAGTTTCCTGTGATGGGGCCTGATCCAAAGCCCACTGAAATGAGGACATTCAATGGCCGTTGGATCAGACTCATGGTATGCACATGCTTCACAGTCCTCTCCCAAGGAGAAACCAGAGAGAGACAGGGAATTGCTCAGAAAAGCTCACAGAGGGGTCCTTCCTCAGCAGCCCTAGATCTGGGAGGAAGTCCAGTCACCCTAATGGACTCTGACTAGTCTATCTTCCTCATTCTCAACTCCCATAAAGGTAGCCTCACCCACTTTATTTTCACCATATTTACTCATTCCCTCTCTGGTATGATCACTGGTAGTCAGGGCTCTTTTGGCTATGGTCGTAACACCTACATTATGGGGTAACACAGTTCTGTTACTACAATCCTGTGTTCTGGGATGTGGCTCAGCCAGCACCAGCAGCTGAGCCTGCTTTTGCCAAGGAACTGGGAAGTAAAAGTAAACAGAGACTAACCATAATTTTTCTCCCATTCTGGAAGTACTCTACTGGTGCAGCCTGCCTGCCTGCAAGGAGAAAGAGGAACTGAAGTTCAGACATGTCATAAAGCTGCTGTTTTTGCGCTCAGTGGAGAAAGCAGGTGATATTGTTCTCTACGCACATTTCCTGCTGGCTGACATGAGTAAGCATTTGTTTAGCTCTCAAAAGAGGGTAGAAGTATTAGCCATCTGTTCTTGTGCAGGAGCAGTGAATCTGTTATGAGCCTGATCCTGAACAACTTAGATGAAGTGGAGATTTGCTATTGCCATCAATTGGAGCAGTATGAAGAACTAGGGAAGGAGGGTAAGTGAAATCAATGAGTTTTGTAATTATCTGTTAGTAATCCAAGAAGGGGCCCACAGATCTCTAATGGCAGAAATAAGGTAGGTGTAACGAAGTGGTACGAATCAATGATCATGAAGACTCTAGGCCTAGGAATACTAAGAATTGGTCATATGGCAGGGAAAATGTGTGACCATCCAGAGGCTGTCTCCACTATACATTTTGGAAGGTCAGCAATGGCTCGTGACTCCACCAACACATGTATGTCACAAAACAAAACACAAGATTACATCAGACATACAATTTTTCGAACATTGACTCTCTTTATTGCAAAGTGGAATGAGCGTCTCATGCATGCAGTTATGCTGGGAGATACTCAGCCAGCACTATTAACATGGGGCCTGATCTTGCCTCACTGTAGTCAATGTGGCCTTGAAGAGGAATATGACACTTTGAGAACCAGGAAGGTGGACTGCTCTCTCCTTATTCATGAAGTCTAGAATGTGTGGAGCAAATAGAATCAATGCAACAAAATATATAAATGGACAACTGTGGAGTTCAAAATCAAAAAAATGTTTTGCCTTAAAACAACCGGCTTTTTATTTGGGGACTTTTATAAAAGAAAAATATCTTTAGAAAACTCTAGTCCAAATCTGTTTTTCCCAAGTGTTCATCCTACAAAGCCAAGACACATCAAGAAGAGTTATTTTATTGTGTACAGACTTCTGCCTCTTGTAACGGGCCCTGGTACAGAACCGTCTCCTTCCCAGCCATACACACAGAAGGTAAATTCTGTTTGCTTGGTTTACTTTCACGAGCTCTTAGCAATATGATCAAGTAAGCAGCAGGACAGATTCCCAAAAGAGGATGGCTGAAGAACTATCATACCAGTGTCAAGAACACGTTTGGGAAGCTTTGTGGGTATAAAACACTAAATCAAAGTAAAATGGCCACATGACTTGTCCTGTGTTGCCAGTGCTTCTACTTATGTTTCACCGTGATAACAGGAAAAAAATCAGATACAGATTTTTTCATGTCAAATTACTTCATTTAACTTTTAAGTACTATTGCAGAATGAGACCATGTGCACTGGAGGAAAGTAACATTTTGGAAAAGAATCTAATTGATGAAACAGTACTGGATTTGCAACAATAGCTATGTTTAGTGCCCACTTTCTGTTCTTTCAATTCTTTGTTAAAAGCAGAGCTGGGGTTCAGCTGGTATGCAATAGTATGGCAAACTGACAGCTCACTGAAATTCCTGTTTTGTTTTCCACAGTCAGTTTTCATTTCATAAGAGCAGCAACAACAAAGTCTCTCATTTGTCATGGTTGTATTGAAAATTTCAGAACTGTGAACCGGGGTCTAACAGATGCAGAGATGGCTATGGTTATGTCTACACAGCAGCTGGGAGGTGTAAAGTCCCACGTAGGCAGACATATATGCGCTAGCAACCTAAAAATAGCACCATGCCCATGGGCAGCACAGGCAGGGGCTTGGGCTAGCCACCCAAGTACATACCTGTGTGGTTGGGCAGGGCAGCTGGGCAGGGCAGCTAGGCAGAGCTGTCAGGCCACACCGCTATTTTTAGGTGCTAGCCTGAGCAGAATTAGCTGGTGTATGGGGAATTACTCATCTTATCTGCTGAGTAGACATACTCTATGTGAGTCTGCAGACAGCCTGGAACATTATCTCTGAGAAGTTTGAACTGCCCCCTTCATCTGTGTGAAGTGTCAACTCAGATGCCTAGTGATGATAATGTAAATACTGTTAACTATTTCATTGCTGATGTAAGAAAGCAGAGGGAGAGTCACAGCACTGTACAATGTCTCCTTTTGGTGCCACAAGTGGCTTGTGTTTGGGAGATACCATCACTTACTTTTCTGCCATCATGAAGGAGCCAGCTACAGGAACCTAGCAAAGCCCAGGAGCATGTCCAATGTCCCACGCAAGGAGAGTCAACCTCGAGGAGTCCAATGGAGCTCAGAGAACTCATATTATCATATTTTAAACATCTGTACAATCTACTGCGAACACTCTCATTTTGGCAACTTATGTGGGTGGAGTTTATTTTGTGGGCGGAACGTGGAAGAGTAGGACTAGTATCATTTTCCCTTCAAGTCAACCCCCAATTAAAACAAACTTTTCTGACAAAGCCTTTTAACAATAACTCACCAACAAAAGAAAATTGTCGGTTGGTCCTGCTTTGAGAAACAGCCCTAATGATGGTGTACTGTTTGTCTAAGTCAGACTGTAAATATCTCACCTTGTCTGATCTCACTTTTCTTTTAAAATCTCCCACTTTTGCAACTCCATTTGTGGTAGCAGAGGTGAAAGTGCTGGTGTAGATCAGCTGCCAGTGTTTTAACTGCTGTGTCATCTGCAGTGCTGCACAAGGGGAATTACAGCTGTGGGAGATTTTAAGACAAATGGCAGTGTAGTGTAACCACAGTCCTTGGGGCAGTGTAGCACCCATGTATTCCTCTGTGTTCATGTACATTGAAGGTGCTCCTTACAAAATAGCAATACATTAAAAGAGACATGTCAAATCGATTATCTGAAAAACAAAAGACTGAGGGCATAACCAGAAGTGTGTAAGCTCAGGAGGAATTGCTAGTGGCTCATTTAGTGCAACCCTAAGTAGGGAGCCAGAACAGATTTCCTTACCATCTAATCCATCTCTGGATAGGCCTTGAATCTCACCAGAGGAGTGGGCTCTCACAGTCTCCTGTGTGGTGTCGCCCAAATTGTCCTTAGTTATAGGGCACACAAAAAATGGGCCAACCATTTACTCAGAGAGGGAAAACCTATGGGATTTAAGAACAGGCAAAGAACCACCCAGGATAGACAGGGATGGTGGAGCCTCATTTGTGCCCTAGATGACAGCTGATGGTACAGGAAGCATTCAGATTCAGATACAGGGTGCCTAAACTGTACCCAGAAAACACATGCATGTGCCTAATGTGTACACTGTGTTTGCATGCTCAAATGTCTGCTTTGCATAAACATCCGTTCATACATGCACCAATTGGACAGGTGCAATGTACAATGGCCAGTTTAGAAATGAGGGTGATACAGGTACCCAGCTCCTCATCTCTATATTTATTTTTTCCAGTGCTTGAGCTAAAACGGTAGCTCTGCCCCTTGTACTCCATGATAAAAGAGAACAAGCTGTCCCAGCCTTCTCCTTCTAGCACCCTTTGTGGTCTCGTGCAGCCCCAAAGCACAAAGTGAGCCAGCCAGGCACAGCACACAAGCCCTTTGATGAATTTATCTGAGTGTATGAAAATGTGTCAGTGACTAAATATTTGCAGTCACGATTGCTGCAAAGTTTAAAAAAAACACATACCTCGTTTTAAGCGGCTATTACTGGCGGGCTCCTGCGCATAAACATTTGCTTTACAAACGTATGTTTCCTACTCAAATTCAGTGCTCCCCGCTCCCTCTCTCACTCCACCCTATTCAGCTTGCTTCTGTCCTCCTGCTGCTGATTTGCATGCAGCTTTCACGCGACAGAATGCTCCCGCTGAGGCTGCTGGGACTTGTAGTCTACATCAAAAGGAAAGCTTGGGAGATTTTCGTGGGAATTTTAAAGACTCTTCCAGGAGGCGCCTCCAGACTCAAGTACCAAGGTACATACAAAGAGTACTAGACCCCATTAGATTCCCAGGGAAACCTCAATCTAGATATAGATTAGAAAAATTGACAGATGCAGAGAACTGTCCATTTATTTGGCTTTTTCAGTGCATGAAAATATATATTTCCCTTGCACTTACATAGGCAGTTCTAGCTGGAGGAGTGGAGACATCCCTAGCTACAGACATATTGCGAGGTATAGAGTCAGTGCATGGCATTAACCAGGAAAGAAGGTAGACTTCGCAATTGGAAAGCCAGAAAGGGTTTATTATTTTTACATTTTATCCCATCCTGTATCCATTGTCTGGTTAGACTGTAAGCCCTTTGAAGCAGGGATTGTTTCCTTTCTGTATTTCAGTGTTTCTCAAACTGGAGTCGCGGCTTGTGTAGGGAAAGCCCGTGGCAGGCTGGTTTGTTTACCTCCCCCTCTGCAGGTCCGGTCAATCACGGCTGCAGGCCAAGGGGAACTGCTGGACTCGGCGGCTAGTATGTCCCTCTTCATGCGCCGCTTCCAGCAGCCCCCATTGCCCCGGAGCAGCAAACTGCGGCCAGTGGGAGCCATAATCGGCTGGACCTGCCGACGGGGCAGGTAAACAAACCGCCCGGCCCACCAGGGGCTTTCCCTACACAAGCAGCGACCCCAGTTTGAGAAACACTGCAGTATTTGTATAGTACCCAGGACAGTGGGGCCTCAAGGCCAAATGGGGCATTTGGGTACCACCATAATATAAATATTAACAATAACAATTACAGGGTTACCCTTTTTTATTTGCCTTTTTGGAGGTGTCCCACACACACAAAGTCTCTCTCATCTCTCACATAGGCAGACAGTCTCTCTCTCATCTAAACAAGCAAATTTAGCCGAAATCCAATGATGTGGAAAAATATGTATTTCCCGGTTTCTCCCCATTTCTCTCTAGCTCCAGCTTTAGGCAATCAATTATAAGCTAGCTTTTGCAAAACATGTTGAGAGAAAATGATGCATCATCTGATGTGTGTCTAAAATGGAGTAGATGCAAGGTGACCAGATGTCCCGATTTTATAGACAGTCCCTATATTTGGGGCTTTGTTTTATATGGGCATTACCCCCATCCCCTGTCCGGATTTTTCACACTTGTTGTCTGGCCACCCTGATGGAGACAGATGTGTCCCTCTCGCGCTGACATGTTCGGTGGCCTTTGTTAATGTCAGTCCCCGCGTGGTTTGCTCCTGCCTCGCGTTGTTATTTCAGCGGCGGCTGCTTCGTGGAGCCCCTGCTCCCCGCGCCCCCAAACGAACCCCCCCCCCGCCGCGGGTGGGAACTACAAGCCCCGGGAGCCTTTGCGCCTCCGGGGTTTGTCTCCCGTGGGGAGGCGGGGCCGGAGCCCGGCTGGGGGGCGGAGGGAGAGGATGGTACAAAGCCCGGCGCGGCGACAGGCAGGCAGCGGCCGCCTCTGTTCCCCGGCACCCTGCGGGAGGTCATTGCATAAGCGGGGCTGCAGCCAGGGCTCTTCGCAGGCAGCGGTTCCCGGTGCATGGGGGACAAAGCGACAGCTGCTGTCGCCCCCGCTGCCTGCTGCTGCGTCGGGGGGCCCGCCTAGCTCTGCCCCCAGCTGCGTGTGGTGAGGAGGAGGATGATCCCGGCCCAGGGTGTCTCACGCCTCTTCTGAGCCCCTGAGGCGTTTGCTTCCGGCCGCCCGTGGCATTTTGGATGCTTTTTGCAGCGGCCGCCGCCCCTCGCCTCGCCCCGCGCCCGCAGCGCCATGCACACCGTGCAGAAGGACACTACCTTCACCAAGATCTTCGTCGGGGGGCTGCCCTACCACACCACCGACTCCTCCCTGAGGAAGTACTTCGAGGTGTTCGGGGACATCGAGGAAGCGGTGGTGATCACCGACCGGCAGACGGGCAAATCCCGGGGATATGGTTTTGTAAGTGCGTCCCCTTCCCCCACCCCCAGTCACCGCCCAGGCAGGTGCTGTGGTGATGGGCGCGGAGTGAAAGGTGGGCGTTAGCCGGGGCTGGTGCCCTGGTCGCTTCCTCGTGTTGGTCCTGGTTAGGATGACCAGACAGCAAATGTGAAAAATCAGGACAGGGTGGGGGGTAATAGGTGCCTATATAAGAAAAATACCCCCAGCCAGGACTGTCCCTATAAAATTGGGCCATCTGGTCACCCTAGTCCTGGTAGTCCAGCTCAAGCATGTCCCAGAGGAGCCTGGTCTCTGGCGTTGGGGTAATTGTGATAGTAACTTGCTTTGTGTGAGCCTGGGGACCCCCCGCCCCGTCCCAGGGAAGAGAGCCCCTATCCCAGTGAAACACCGTTCTCTCCTCCCCATTGTATCCCATTAGCCTTCTCTAGTTGTTGAGAGTGGTTCCTTGCTGCCCTTTCTAACGCAGAGGAGAATCCCTCTGTATGCCCCCCACACTCACCATGGGCAGGACCTCCCCCTTCATTGCTGTGCTCTTGCACCAGCTGGCTAGCTTGGGGGTTACACAGGGCTGGGTGGTTTGGAGGCCTCTTCTGTACAGAGCCACCCTCTGCTAGAAAGTTGTTTCCCACTTCTTCAGATCTGTTTTTCTTCCTGCAGGACAGACTGCTGAACGCAGGAGAGCTTGGGTGAGGCAGAGAGTAACTCCCCTTCCCCCCCCGACTCCCCAAAAGACGAAGGCCCTTGATTGATAAGAACCTCCGGTGCTGGCTGTTCTGTAGTTCATTTCAACACCCCTTCCCCCACGCGTTGCTGGCTTGTTTCTTTAGAGCGCTTCAGTGAAGCACATTCTGTGCAGCCCTCAATTTCTGCATCTTCCGTATGATTCATGAGTGTGTTCTTTGCTTCAAGTTTCCTTCAGCAGCCTCTGCTTTAGGGAGTGTTGGAGGGGAGGGGTTAAGTTACTCTACCAAATTGTGTGTGCTGGAGTGGAAAAAAAAAATTGCTGGCAGATCACCAGGAGAGAAACTTGTGGGTGTTTTCAACCCAGTGCACAGGACCCCATTCTTGTCCCTCTGAGTGTTCTCCCTCCCCCGCAAACTGAGATTTCAAGAAAGCAAATCTAACTCCTCACCCAAAATAAGCAAACTTCATCAAGCTCCCACTTGGTGTAGGTTTTGTGGAGAACCATTGCTACAAAACAGGTTGTGCTTAACTCCAGGTGACCATGGCAGACAGAGCTGCAGCTGAGAGAGCGTGCAAAGATCCCAACCCCATCATTGACGGCAGAAAAGCAAATGTGAATCTGGCATATCTGGGAGCCAAACCAAGGAGTATTCAAACTGGTGAGTTCTCAGCTTTCACTGTTTGAAGAAGCCTTAGTTGCAAAATGGGAAGTGTGTTGGTAATTGATCTGAAGAGCCACACTGGCCCCTCAGTTTTGCCTGTTTAGTGCACTGTGTAATTCAGCTTTCTCTGCTCCCTGTTTCCTTGGACCTTCCTTCTATGCCAAAATTACGCCTGTATATACACCCAGCCTCACATGGTCAGGGTAAGGATATTGTCCCCAGAAGCTAGTGCATTTATATTCTTATCCTTATAACTGCTATAGTATAATTGTTTCTACCACTCCACCTTTGGGTTTATTGCATGTTGTAGAAAATGAGTGCTTGTCTCTACGTATGAGTGAGGTTTGTTTTTTTTTTTTCTGTGTTTTCCTAATTCAGAATTCCAGCCTGACCTGCATGCATGTTACATGAGTATATTAAAATAATTGTACCTCTAAAAAGTGTTCTGTTAGGGAGTATAAAATGTTTTCTCACAGGCCCCCCCCACTTGTAGTTGTGCATGTATTTATTATAATAACTACACACTACAGTGACTGCTTTTTGTTTAATATTAATGCTTTCCCCATACTTTTTCAGGTTTTACCATAGGTGTGCAGCAGCTACATCCAGCCTTTATTCAGAGACCATATGGGTAAGTGGAAGTATTTTTTATGTAGTTAACTTCAGTTAGTTTGAAGTCCAATGCTTGAATCAACTTCCTCATTTTTAAAATGTGTGAGAACTCTTAAGTCATAAAGAGGAGTACAGCTTCAGGAGCAGTAATTCAACTTCATAGTACTTTTCTTTTAGGCTAGCGTTGGAAAAGTTGTATAGCCTTTTTTTATTTTTTTTTTTTTTTTTTTTTTACAAAAGTTTTTTTTTTTTTTTTTTTTTTTTTTTTAATTTTCAGTTTTCATATGACTCCTGAAGATCCTCTTTTCAGCATCAGCAAATCATCTTCATAAATCACAAGAGATTTGTTTTGTAATACATTTTCTTGCTTCTTGGCAATTCGAAGAATGTAGAAGACTCCAAATAAGTGGCATGTATTTTTTTGTCATAATATTTAAGGTGTCAAAACAGTCAAGAAAATAACATGTTCCATAACGTGTTTTTCGTATAAGATCTGCTCTCTCCATCTTGTTTCCCATGGAATCACACTTGGGTACAATTTTAGTCAAGGAAACAAACTGAATTGGAAACAAAGTCTAATACTTAATGAAAGTAACATTAGGTCAAAAATTGATTCTGCACAGATGTTATACAGGGCTTGAATAGTCTGCAAAAGTAGGCTTTTGTCTGCTGTTTTCAATAGCTTATACCATCCTGACTCAGTCTGAGAAGTCCTCCTTTTTATATATCTAATAGGATCTGGCAGCTGCTCTGGAAAATACAAGTGTGCTTCAAGAGAACAATAGCTACTGTCATACTGCTTTCATTTAACTGTTTAATGATTGATGCCATTCTTTTTCACATCATTTCAGAAAGTGAATATTGATAGTGGGTGCACTTCTTTGATGCTCTAAACAAAATCCCATGCTTTTAAAGCTCTTGAGCACTGCCCTTTTGTAACTTTATATGACAATATAATTTTTTCTTTTTTGGTTTAACAAAACAATATTTTGTTCCTTCCTTGTGCTTAATTCATAGTCTCCTTCTTTCATTCCTGTCCCCTCACACCTATAGGCCCACAACTGTCTTGGTATTATCTTTCCAGCCAGTGTATGGATGTAAGAGGCAGTATTGCCATAATAGTGCTCACACCCAGCATAGGGTGTATTGTTGAAACATGCTAGGTTTCTTAAATAGTTAAGTCTGTGCCGGAAGGACTGGAGTAACATCTGTTGTGAAAAGAAGAGGTTTTGTTTTGTTTTGTTTTTTCTTTTGTCTGAGGTGCAAAGAGCAGAAGTGTTTCAGGTAGACAGTATTTTTTTGTCTTAAAGCTTTGTTTGCATGTGAAATACGACAGCTTTCTCAGCCGGTGAGACCACTAGTAACCTTGGTATTTCTGTCACATGCACAGTAGAGGCTTTTCTAAAGGGTGCACAAGCACATAATTAATGTGGATCTTAAAAACTGCCCTCAACAAGACTCTCCCCATGTGAAGTGTAAAGAGAAGGAATAATACAGTGAAACAAACTAAGCTCCCACTGACTTCAGTCGGCTTTGGATCAGGTCCTAACTCATGCAAACATACTCTTGTCATTCTTGTCCCTGACTCTCTGCCCAGCCATATAGGCAGGGCAAGCGAAGGTTCTTTTTTGCAGAGGTTTTTATAACTTCCTTTTAGCTTATGTATTAAGAAGTGGGAGACTGAACACGTGTTCATTGTGATCTACAGCTCGTGTACCATTTCTTAGGCCTCCGTTTCATCATTAAAACCAATGGGGGTACATTTAGTACACATGACAATGAGCACTACAAATTATTTATCAGTTGCCAAGAGACCGGGAGGAAGAGGGAGGGGATTATAGATCTCATTTGCAAGCATCAGTAAACAAGAATTTCACTGCATTCTTCTTTGGCAATGATTTAATCACAGGAAACATGCGTTGGCAAAAAAGTTGTTGTACAGTTTACTTTGGTGCCATGAATTGTACCATGTTTCGAAAGCACAGCGTCAGGTGTTCATTTGAGCAACAAAGTCTGATTGTCAGGTCTGTTTGTACCTTTTTTCAAAGTAAAAGCCAGTGCAGGGTCTAATCCTGCATTCCTTGATCACCCAAAACTTCATCTAACACCAGTGGGATTTTTGGATCTATTATTCTTGTAGAATTAGGCCCCAGTTTGTTTCACTTTAAGTTTTATTTAGTCATCTCCACCCTCTTTGGTAATTGGCTGTCTACTGTTCAGTGACTTACGAATATTACATAAATAAGCAACCTGCTTCTAAGCTACCCTACATATTTGGTACAGGGGCAAAACGCACTTCCAATGCTGTGCCACTCACAAACATTCCTATTAAAGTGCTGATGTTCCAATAATGGAATGCTGGGATTTAGAGACCGCTGCCATGGTCCTCTGCGTCTCAGATGCTGCCGCAGAACACAGCAATGAAGTGGTTAGTGAATAATTTATTAAATGCTACACAATGAACTAGTTTTTAAAATTAACTCAGAATCATGCTGAAGAGAATGCTGAGTAGCGAAGGCCCAAAATGCAGAGTGATGGGGGCAGGAGCTT
Source organism: Chelonoidis abingdonii (assembly GCF_003597395.2). Lineage (NCBI taxonomy): Eukaryota > Metazoa > Chordata > Testudines > Testudinidae > Chelonoidis > Chelonoidis abingdonii. The sequence continues at coordinate 12,528,804 of NC_133782.1, read as the reverse complement.
ATTGAACTTAAAATGAACAGAACTGTTTTCATGCAGGTTTAAATACCCCAAAGATACTCTTTTTGGTAGCTTTAAATTTAAACCGTTCTCAGCACTGCTGGGGACCCAAATGCAGCTGCAGCATTAGGCTTGGGCAGTGCTTCTCAAAGTGGTGGTCTGCGGACCAGTGCCAGTCCGCAAGCCATCACAGCCAGGGAGTTTCCTCATAAGAGCATCGAATAGGATGATATGGCAATGGTCCCTGGCACATGGGGGGAGGGGGAGGAGAATTGCCAGTTCTTCTCAAGCTATCTGATGTGAAGCACTGGGCTAGGACATACAGAACAGAAAGTGAAACTAAATCAGCTTATCTGCTCTTCACTCTGTTGAAGCAGCATGCTAATCAATAAACAGCATAAAGGGGAAAAGCAAACTTAGATTTTTTTTTTGTTTGTTTTCAAATTCTAATCTAAGACTTTAATAACACAAGCACAGCAATATTTTCCTAATTTTTGAGAGAGAGACTCTAAATCTACAGGCATGACTTTGCACCCACCAATTGTTCCTGCAACTAACAGGCTTAGTTTGTAGAATTGACACGATTAGCTATCTTGTTTGTGGCAAGTCAGGAAGCTAGATGTCTTGAGTTCCATGAATTTGTGCCTGCAGTTATCTGTGGGTATGATTACTTGAAGACATAAAATTGCACTTATGTGACCAGAACATGTGGTGGAGGCAACAATTGGAGCTGTTTTTGTTGCTACAGTGTCCCTTTAAAAACTTTTTCCCAAGAACATCTGAGACTTTATAGAAAGCAATGAGGGGCAACCGTGTAGATTATTTGACAAGAAACATTCGGGGCAGCTGCAGTGTGGTGTATGCAACTGGCTTTAAGTTATCCTTTGTGCCCCTCTGATCTAGGTGCTGCTGTGTATCAGCCTTTCATTTGGCATAAACTAGAACAGGGCATAGGGCATGCCTGGCTACATCCTCTATCCCCAGCCATGCCTCATGCTCTGGTCAGCAGCAGTGTGTGGCATAAGCACTGCTACAGCTGCTCTACCCCACCTAAGGAGCCCTCTATTAGGGGAAAATCTTCCTTTGGTGGAGCAAGCTGGCTTTAGGGCTGTTTCTGCACTGTTGGAATATTACAGAGATGGTTTAATGCAGCAGGATGTGGCCCACTGAGTAAAATACCTGTCCTAAGTGGGTCTGGTGCCAGCTATTGAGCCTGATTCTCCATTGCCCAGCACTCTGTATAGTCACTTATCTCAATGCAAAGTGGATTGGCTTGCACTTCTGTAAGTGACTACACAGGGCAGAGGCTAATGGAAAATGAGGCACACTGCATCCAGTTGTGTTGGGCTTGCTTGCTCCAGGTCAGCATGCGGCTGCTGTCACTTTTGCCTTGAAATAGTTAAATCTTTTTGGTTTCTTTCACAATCTGCTGCTACAACCAGGAAGTGAAGAAAGTCCCTTGATAGTTATCCTTAATGCCCGTTCAACTGAGGTGCAAATAAAAAGAAACAAGCTTTCTTTTCTGTGTGGTTTTGCTGTTTCAAAGTCACACACATTCCTTACTGTGGTGCCTCCCCATGCTCTGGCTTCCTGTTGTACGACTCATAAGAAAACACCCTGCTGCAAGACCCCAGGCTGCTCTGTCAGTCACAAGCGGCTTCTGTGGGGTGGCTCTCACAGCACCTGTTGTCTGTCTGTGCCAGTAACATGAAAGCTTTTGGGGGGACTTCCAAAGAAATAGTCAAATCCAAGTGGCTTCAGCTGTTAATTCCCAAGCATGGCTGTTGACACACAGGCCAAACTACTGCCAGTCAGACAGGCTCCTCTTGAACTGAATGCCTGTAAATATACACCTAGACTGTACCGCTTTATCACCTTTGAGACAAGTGTGTGAAAGGAGCAAAGATTCAGAGTGCACTTGAGCACCATTCTGTTCTCTTGGGCCCAATTCATCATAGCCCTGCATTTTGTGTGGTTGCTTTCACTAGTGCAAAGTTAATGTGTAAATACTGCCCTTCTCATCTGATAGCATTTTGTGTTTGTTTTGCACGGGGGTAAATGACTGCTCAAAGCACAAGGCAGCGTCTGGCCTGTTTCATGAGCCACATTCTTTATTCCACTACACTCTGAGCTACTCCATTAAGTCACTGGAAGAGTCTATCTAATCTATAATATAAAATTCTGCCTCTACTCTTAAATGTGAGAGTAGGGGCTGATCTCCGGTCTCATACTGACGTAATGGCTTCAGTTGCATTACTCTTGATTCTCACCAGTGTGAGTGAGAGCAGTCTCTTTAGCAGTGGAGAGCCGAGCCCTCCCACTTTGTGTAGACGTTTACCCACATCTGGGCTAAGTGGGTACAAAATGCAACCATTCTGATCTGGTATTTAATACACCTGGGCCAAATGTAGTATTTACACAGGGTGTCTTCAATATTGTGAGACTTCCAAGTTTGAGAGGGATTTTTCTTTGTCTTCACTATCATGTGATTCTTGTTTTGTCCAGACGTTCTCTTCAGCTCTGTTGTCTGAGTATTTTTAAGCCTGCTTGTCCAGAACTATTTCTGGTCCTGATAGAGTGTCTCTTTGAGGAGTTTTCTTGGGTGTGGAGGAAGCAAGATGTGCCAGGCTGAACATGATCACAGCTTTATCCTCTACAACTGGGTTTTGCTCTCATGTTGTGGGTTGAGCTGAGAGAAGAGGATTTGATCTGTTAGGGGATGTGCTCACCACATGTGGTTATGGTTTGTCACCTCTTTCATACTTCTGCACTAGCTGCACATCCTGGGAGTAGGTGTGGGTGGTGTCTCTTGTCTCTTTTTCCACTGTTGCATTCTGTGGGATCTGTTTTCCTGGACCTTAGTGAGGGTTTTTTGTTTTTTTTTTTGTTCTACTATAATCCATTTTCTAGAGGGTGGTTGTATTTTTGTTTTTGCGTCATAACATAAGGAAGCAGTTGCATCTTGATCTTGTCAACATCATAAAGTAATGATGTATTGCTGAGCCATATGGGTTTAATGTCCCCCCCCCCCACCTCTAAACTGCCTAGCCTTTCAAAATTCGGTTAAGTGGGAAATCATTGATATCTTTTGTTGAACTCAGCTCTGACACTTTTCATTCTCTCCAGTGGGTTTGGTAGCCTTTTGTGCCAATTATGTGTCCAATAGTAATAGCCTCGGGTCCTATTGTGTGCATGTTTTCCACTCCTTTCCCCATCCCAGTCAGTGATGCTGGCATGTAGCCCTTTTCTGGTTTTCTCCTAGAGTTACAGCATAATCCCAACACGGAAGCAGTAAACAGTTACTGATATGCTGAGCTTGCTCAGACTGCTGTGTAAATCTTCTTGCTGAACCTAAGGAGGAAGAGTGTAAGACAGAAAGGAGGAGGCCAGAGCGAGTGTTCCTAAGATGTGCCTTGATTTTGTTAAAGGCAAATGAGTTACAATAAAACACCTGCTAATCTTTAAGGCCACACAGCAGGCACTTAAGGCAAATCATATACATGTAAGGAGAGAATTATTGTTGAAGCATTTGTAGAATATCTATCTCTGTTTGGATCTCACTTGGAAAGGGCAAAAATAACCACAGAAGACGTTGAAGTAAGAGCGTTCCTAGACTTCCTTTCTCAGTGCTAACTTTAACAAGCTGTATGTAGGAGACTGGAGGGTTCAGAAGTTTGGTGTAAGGTCACTGGTTCCAGTCCAACCCACAAAAGTAGAGACTAATTGGTTGTTACCATTTGAAGATTGTTCTAGCGGCCTATGTGGACTGAGATTGCTGGTCAAAGTCGAATTCCTGGTGGACAGATGCCTACAAAATTTCCACTGAAGTTGGGAATTCTTGGCAGTCACAACAGAGAAACCAGAGACTCAAGTATGATATCTGAACTGTGCTTCACCCCAAAGATTGATATCATTTTTTTTTTTTTTCCCCAGCTCAGTGTTGAAGGGGGGGACAATTTTGTCCCACTGAAGTGGGACTCTTGATATGTGAGTTCAATTCCTAGCTCCAGCAATCTTCCAGTGTGGCCTTGAGTAAGGCACATAGGCCCCCATCCTGCAAATGTTTGCGCACATGCTTTGCTTTAACCCTGGGAATAGTCCTATTTACATGAGTGCTTGATGGTCCAGGGCCTATATTTTGGTCTTCCATTTTTCATTTGTACAGTAGGAATTATGCAGTCTTTAAAAGCTGTAAACTCTTAAAGCAGGGACTGTCCTTTGGTAGGAATACATACAGCACCTAGTGCAGGATGGTGATCTCAGTGGAGGTGTCTAGGTGCTGCTGTAATCCTATTGCTACTAAAAGTAGGAGGGCCATTTGCATCCCAGAACCAGGGGACGGCACTGGGGTATGGGATGGCCAAGGAAGCCTTCAGTACTATTTAGAACAATGACTTCAGTCTGCAGGGTGCTCAGACTAGCACCTTTCAACACACTGAACCCAAAGGGATTTATCCTTTAAACATATCCCTTAGCTGCTGAGCAGTCAGCCGGAATGAAAATAGAGGCCCAGTTCCAGTGGCCAGATGACTTACGCCTGCACTTGTTGGCAAATGCCAAGGGCTCTGTCTTTTTCTTCCTCAAGAAATAAGGAGGCTGTTTGGCCAGTAGCACTCATGTGCTGATCTTGCAGCTGCCAGGCTCCCTGTATGTTGTGTTCTCAAGCAATAGGCGACTTGGCATTTCTGTGCTAAACCCCCGAAGCAGGGTCATGCCTCTGACGTGATCTTGGCATGTGCTGCTGATTCTTTAAATGCTTCAGCAGCACTGTTGTCTACCCCATAGGATGGGGGCTTGTCTTATAGGGATGTTGTCAAGGTCGAGCGGGAAGCCCACTGTATCTTCTACCTTTTTTATTTCTGGTCTGTGTACAAAGGGCTGTGTAGGAAGGCTGTTCCTAGAGAAGGGGGAGGATGGTGAAAAATAGCAGATGGGTTTCCCTCTACCAAGCAAAGCCCAACTTCATGGCTCTTTGGGAGCTAGCGCTGAGCAGGATGAGAGAGTGAAAGAGCCACCCACCTTCCTCACTGCTTCCCCTGAGCCTGTCTCCTCTACTCTTAAATCTGTGCAGCACACCCGACTTATGAATGGCCATGTGGCAATCCTGCTGCATGGCTGGTGGCAGTGGGACTGTGAGGGTTCAGAATAGTCCTGCCCTCTTGCTATTGTGGAGCGCGGCTGGGAAGGGATAGCATCCTGGGCAGCACGCAATGTAGTTGGCACTCTTCCCTAGCAGCATGAGAGGCTAGTCACCTAGCTGCCTTGCCTCCTTCCTGGATGACCCTCAGAATGCCACCATCAGCTAGCTGCCTAAAACAAACCTAACCTACAGTATTCTGAGCACCGCATCCTACAGTAGTGATGCTAAGAGGGGGTGTGGGTGTGGCTATAAATGCTCCCAGGGAGAATCCAACAAACTGGAGTTCTTAAAAGTAAACCTCGTAAAGGCCAAATGACCCAGTCAGCACATTCTGTAGAGTTGTGTAGTTTTTTTTTGTTGTTTTTAAAACCTGTTTTGAATGTATTGGAAGCTACACTTGATTGAACAGGGTAAAGATGCATCTTACATTTAAGCCCTCCCTAAAATGTTCAAATTTATAAAGTGTTTCCAGCATGAACTGAATTGCAAACAAGCTATATTCATCCTATTATTTATTTATTATATTTTGCAGAATAAAATCAAAAGCTAAGTCTGTGTCCTCCTGACTCTCTAACCGTGTCTCTTGTCTTTTATTTTTGGCTATTGGGGCAGGTGTGGCGTTGTGCCAGATAGTTAGGAATATTGGGTTAGCACCTTGATCCTGATCACCAGCCATCTCACGCTGCCTTTGGCCAAAAGCACAAAGCAAAGCCCTTGATGAGTCTCTCCAGCAGGCACCAGTGATTCTAATTTTAGGTTTGACCATGTTGTTGATTGTGATCTCCAAGTGTTTGTGGCCTCTACCAGTGTTTAATCATAATACCCTAAAGCATCTCATTGTTGCTAATCACACGATGACTGTGTGATGACAATTGCTGATCACTTGATGTTTTATAATCACACGGTGTATTCTGGATGAAGTTCATTTCTGGCTTTCAGAACTTTTGGGGAGGCCCTAAAGTCTGATCTATATTTTTCAAAATTACATTGACATACCTGGATGACAGAATTCCACAGCAGGAGAATAAGAATCTTAAAATACCACTTTAAAATGTAATTAAATTATCCAAAAAGGCTTTTGATGAACTACACAGCTTTTTTCCATTTTTACCATGATCATGGAGAGTTGCTACTTGCAGAAAAGATGGACATCAAATGCAAATTGTGTGTGTTCAGCAAAGCTTTAAAAGGCTTATGAACAGCCTTCCTTAAAAATCTGAAAATACAGCTTGAGACCACTTGTGACAAGTAAGCCCAGCCAGCAGATAACTTCATCACGTTACACTTGATTTTGTTGTGTTTTCTTTGTAGTTGCTAGTAATTAAAGCTGACCTTATCTTGGTTTGTTAATCCAATAAATGAGTTGCTATCTGCTCATCCAATTAAAGTCCACTTGACATAAACCCTGACTGAATGGCTTGCCAACTACAGAACCAGTTTCTCCTCCCTTGGTTTTCACACCTCAACTGCTAGAACAGGGCCTCATCCTCCCTGATTGAACTAACCTCATTATCTCTAGCTTGCTTGCCAGCATATATATATACCTGTCCCTGGAAATTTCCACTATATTCATCTGACGAAGTGGGTATTCACCCACGAAAGCTCATGATCCAAAACGTCTGTTAGTCTATAAGGTGCCACAGGATTCTCTGCTGCCCTGACTGAAATGTCTAGCTACAATTAAAAACTGCTAGTGGTCCCTTTAAATAGAAATGGATCCTGAAGTTGCTGTGTGTGATTTTTTTGAACATGCTAAAAGAAGGTGTTTAGCATGCATTAGTACATGTGCTGGGTTAGGTCTTGGCTTTGGAAAGGAAGTGCAGATGTACATGCTCCTAGGGTCTTAATACTGTTTGTTATACAGTGTCCTGTTTGAGACAAGCAAATACAAAGGGGAAGAAAATAGTCCAAAAGTTAGTGTCATAGATCTGTTTATTGACCAGTTTATCTTGTCAACTACAATTAAAGAAATACTCATTTAAAAAAAAAAAAAAAATTTTAGTGATCAGAGAAAATAAAGATGTTTGAGGTTTTGGGGGCGTTTTTAAGTTCAATCCTGCCAGATACTGAACACCTTCAGCTCCCACCAAAGTTATTGAGAGTTGTGGGTTCAATGCCTTGCAGGATTGGGTCCTTTTCTCTTAGGAAAGTGCACGTGCAACCAGCCAAATGGCCAGGAAATAGATGTGCATGCTGTATGTGCGCACAACCTCCACATCTGCAGTATGAAAGATTGTTCTCATGCATCTGTTGGTTCTGAATGATTCCTGGTCTGTTTCTGTCCAGGGATACATTCCACATGCAACACCAGCATCTACTCTTGTAAATTTGGCCTGAAATATGTCTGAAATGCAGCGCAAAGAATTGATGTCTAGGGACACATATTTTCATGTCACCCGTAGACATCTACAAGTCATTTAAAAGCTTCTATCCCATTCTGTGTGTCTATGCTTTCAGTGAGCTTATATGTTGGAGTGTGGACAGTTAAGTCTCAGTGGGAGATGTCAGCAGCTTGGCCGAGAGCTCTGCATGCCAGTTACTAGGTGCTTGGGGGAGCTGTTTTTAACAAGAGAATATTTAGGGCCAAATGCTCAAAAGGGCCTCAACCCACAGCCTCTAGGTGCACACTTGCGATTTTGCATGTGTGAGCAAAAATGTGCAGAGAATTGTGAGTGCAAACACAAGACCTGGTGACGGGGGGAGAGGGTTGGGTTTGGTGTGGACTGCTGCACTTGTAACAGGATTATTCAATTACTTATGGGCATTCACTTTTAAAAATCATACCAAGCTCTTTCCCTAGAGAGACTGGGAATGCATTATTAGAAGAACCATAACTTGGATGGGTAGGGAAAAGAGTTGGTTAGAGGTCCCCTCTCGTCTGGCAGGAGCACTTCTTCGAAAACAAACTCTTTTTAAAAGAGGACTCATCAATAGAAGAGTATTAGATGATCTGACCCTCTCTTCCCTTTGTCAGATAGGCTAGTACAGGGGAGAGCAACTGTTTAATTCTTTACGGGGTTTGGGAAAGATTTGGTTTCAAAAAGGTGTTGTGGTTTTTTTTTTTTCTTAAACCAGAGTTGGGCCAGCACCAGAACCCTGCCTCTGGGTTAGGTTCAGATCTTCCAATCTGGACCACCTTTATGGTTCTAGGTTAGGTTCAGATCTAGAAAGGGCCTTGTTCCTGGTTCTGAGCTGGGTACAGCTGAAACTTTGCAAGAGCTTGTGAGATTTCAACACTGTTGAATGTGAATTTGCACTTTAGTCCCGATTTAGCCTCAAACTCCATCCTAACCCTAATTCAGATCCAAATTAAAACCAGTGAAAAGACACAGGGAATTTCTAGCAGGTTCTTGTTTTCATCTACTTGGTTAGATGAGTGCCAATGTCTAGAGACACCATATGGATAGAGACATTGATGGATGTAAAGGCCATGAGGCTATTGCTGCAAGGGGGGATAGCTCAGTGGTTTGAGTATTGACCTGCTAAACCCAGGGTTGAGTTCAATCCTTGAGGGGCTATTTAGGGAACTGGGGTAAAAATCTGTCTGGGGATTGGTCCTGCTGAGTAGGGGGCTGGACTAGACCTTCTGAGGTCCCTTCCAACCCTGATATTCTATGAGTAGATCAAGGAGTGGGTTGACCACTGGATTTGTGACTGCTCCTAGCCCTCCACAGATTTGAGGTAATAATCTCAAGTCTGCCTCGCCCTGCTTCAAGGGGTAGTGCTGTTTCTGAATTGCTTTGCTGATAACTATAGCTCCTGAGGCAGCTGTTGCTGAGGGCCCTTTGCAATAGTGGTATGAGCCATTCATTCAGAGCAGGGATCTAGCTAGGAAAAAATGAAGTGTTGGCCTGAGAACCCTGCTTAGATGAGCCGTTGCTTATATTCCTGAAGTGGAACTCAAGATGTGGAAAAGGCTCTGCCATGTTCAGATGGTCAGAATGGCAAACAGGAATATGCACTGAATAATTAGATAGGAGGAGAGTTTACAGCAACCCCAGTTCTATATAGACTTCTGTAACTCCATTATACTGCACTGTCTAGTAGGTACTGAACAGTGCTCAGTACAAGCAAGGTCAGAGGAACTTACACAAACAAATTAATTTTTGTTCACAAATCCTGATGAAACATCTTGCAGGGGACTTTGTCCTGTCCTCGCAGAGGAATGTATTAGATTGTATGGGTCTTTCTACCTCTGTGTGATGATCCAGTGACTTATTGGCCAGGGGTAACATTCTTGAAAGTGGTTTAGGCACTTAGGCTCCTAGGTTTAATTGACTCAATGGGAGACTTTGGAAAATAGGACTTATGCTCCTAAGTCACTTAAGCACTTCTGAATTTTTTTACCCCAGATCTGTTTAGCAGGATTTAAACACTACATTTTTTTGAAATACTACTTATTGGCTTATTTAAATATATGTTGGTGTAACAGAAGGGGGCATTTCTATGTAACAAGTTTACTGTAAAGCCAGCTTTTTGGTGCAACAAACACTTATCTTGGTTTTTATTTTTCAAGGACGATCTTTTCTGCAGACCCAATTCTGGCCGTGCTTGAGAAATTGTTGGCCCAGTGAATTTCTCTGCAGCCTGTAAAACTGCAGCCATTTTATGCACCGAAGTGTTTTAACATGTAAAATCAAGAATTGTCTAGACCAGCGTTGCTTGTAGCTGCAGATTCTTGGACATCTCCTAACATCCCTTGTGTGGGCCAGTTCAGTTTGCATGTTCAGATTTGTTTTCAGGTTTGCACAGTCTTAGCCACAGTTTGAGGCCCAGCATTTTTGGCTGCTTCTTTATTTGGGGGAAGGGTTTTTTGTCGTCTTTGTAGTCAGTAGCTTTTAGCTCACCAATAGGCGCTCCTGTATGAATAAGCTCAGATTATTTTCATCCCAAAGGGTCTTCTGAGAGCATCACTAAATTCTACTTAGCAATACAGCCACATCCAGGATGTGACATATCAACTGTTTAACAGTGTACAACAGCACCACAATTTAGGACAGGAAGTGAAGAACACAGTCTGCAATTGAAAGTGCAGTGAATACATAAGGACTGCACTGGTTGAGTAGGTAGGTAGATGGTGGTACGAGATTCACTCTGAAGTTTTTTTTGGATTCCCATTCACAGTAAAAGACCTTAGCTCTCTTTTATGCAAGTAGAGCCCAGCACTGATGATGAAATGGAGCCTTAAGTCCAGTCCATGGAATGGTTTTTCCCCACAGCAGGGAGTCTGTTTTTCCAAGGGAGGTTAGCACTGTGTAAAGCTAGGCAGCTCCTCTTTCTCATCTGTGCTCTTTTTCTGAAGTTCCAGTCAGGTACACCACTAGCAGAAAGAGAAGCAGCATAAAGGTCACAAATACTGAAAATAACGCAAGTCACAGCTTGTTTTTGGGGGGCAGCAGGTTGTTGACATGGTAACTGCTGGGAAGTATTACTCAAAGGAAAGCAAACAGAATTAATGTTTCATGTTTTACAATAATCACCACATAGTTGTTCACCCAAGCAGCCTGGCATTGTGGAAACACCAGTGTAAATATATTGTAAGTGATAAGCTGGCATGTTAAACCTGGAAGCCCTTTCCTCTGATTATATCCTGGAGATACTAGTCCTTGCGTAGTAAAAGCATCCTGATAGGGGCTTAAGGGTGAATAGCCTCTCATCCCTGTTTAGAGGAATTCCCCAGGAAGAGGAGATCATGCCATTTTAATGGTGCCTTGAAGTGCAGAGGCTATGGGACCGGCCCACAGAGCTCGGAGGAGGGATACTGAGCTAGTCCGGAGGAAGCACAGGAGCTGAGCCTGGGGGGAAAGGCAGCTGTGCAATGCCAGTCCAATATGGGAGGACACACACCCCTATCCATGCTACTATTTAAGCACCACCCATTGTGCCTGCTGCTGTACAAGCCACAGATAGAGTCCTTACTCCTTAGAGCTTGCAGCCGGTCCAGAGAAAGCAGCTAAATTAACAAAGGGAGGTAAAAAGCAAAGCTAACACACTCTTCTTTTTGAGTCTGGGTCCTTGTGGAAGGAGCAAGTCTTTGGGAGGGTTTAACTGATGGCAGGGCAGAGGTCCTGGTGCCCCAGGCACACAGGACAGCATGGAAGAAAAGAACAAAAGATAGTGAGGCTGGTATTGTTGAAGGAAGCACGATAGACAGGTCAGGGTTGTTTGGGATTGCAAAGGTGCAGGGACGTGGTGGGCAAGTAAGATTCAGTGGGCCAGTTAGACACAGGTGACTGAGGGTTATGGAGGTCATGTTGTGGAAAGACTGGGAGGGGGACTGGTGGGGATGATGCAGGTAGCTGGGAGGCATGGGAGGTGGTTGAAATAGAGCAGGAGATGAGAGTTCATAGACAAGTGTGTTAGTGCCTGGGACAAATGGGGCTAGGCAGATTATTAAAAGGAGTAGTAAGAAGTAACATACAGGGAAGGAGTCTAAGGTGACACAAGGGAAATATGGGGAGGAGGAGGGTGGTGCTGTTAAGCAGTGGTGGGGAAAGCACATTAGAAAGTCAGTAAGGCTGAAGCTGGGCTGTAGTTTTTAACCTGAGCTGGCAACAAGCCAGTATGCCATCCTGGAGTCAGATGCACTCACTGGGTGGAGAAGGTTTGTGAGTCACCAGCATAGAGGAGAGACCATGAGAGTAGATGAGATCACGCTGGGAGAGGAGGCGGTGACCAAGAATACAGCTCTGAGGACACCATGGGTAGGAGCTGCCAAAGGAGACAGCAACACACTGGAGGGCAAAGTCAGAGAAGTAAGATAAAGCAAGGTGATGGGGCAGATGGAAGACATTAGAGAGGTCCCAAGACTTCTTCAGGGAAAAGCCAGCAAGAACCATTTCAGTGGAGCGGAAAGGTTTTCTCCCTAGAGAACTCGCAGCCAGGTTTCTTTCCCCTGTCATTGCGATTCAGTGGCAGATACTGTAGTGGAAGGGGCATGAGAGTCAAGATTAGAGGAGCAGAGATAAGGGAGGATAAGGATCAGCTAAGTACCCATTGTATAAGCTTCACCTTGTGCTACTTCTAACCTTCAGGATTTGCCTTTCTTTAATTGTGCCCACCTTTTGATTACACTGGCACCCCAGCACCTGGATGGTGTTGGCAGGCAGCACTGTCTCTCTTTGAGTTATATTTTTGGTGGAGGGGACCTGACTGACTTTGTCTGTTTGACTCCACAGGCTCACCCCTCACTATATTTACCCTCAAGCTATCATTCAGCCTAGCGTGGTCATCCCAACCCCTGTGCAGTCTATCACGTCTCCCTACATAGACTACACCTCTGCGAGCCAAGCCTACACTCAGTACACCACCGCTGCCTACGACCAGTATCCCTACGCCACCTCTCCTGCTGCTGGGTTTGTGGGATACGGCTACACGAGCGCAGTTCAGCAGCCCATCACAGCTAGCAATCCGGCAGCGCACACCACGGCTTTTGTTCAATATCAGCCCCAACAGCTGCAGCCTGACCGAATGCAATAAGGGCCCTGCTCATGCGTTTGCCATGTAGGACAATCTTTTTACAGTGGACGGATACAAACAAAAAAAAGCAGAAAACAAAACCACCCAACCTTACTAGGTGCATATGAATACCTAAGCTATTTATAGTGTTAAGGACAAACCTAAACCCTTGCTGTCTGACGATGCTCATGGAAAAGGACTTCTGGTAAGTTTTCTTTCAATCAAGGCAAATATTGTCTTGAAGATGGACTTAAATTGACTGAAATGTTAAAAGGAAAACTACAGTTTCTAGCACACTTAGTGATCTGCTTCCATTGCCTGTCATCTTCTCACTCCCCCTCCTTCTCCCTTCCCCCATCCATCAGTTGTTTCCTACTCCCCTTCCCCTCCCCAAATCAAATCTGCAATCCTCTCATTTACTGTCAAGGTACACAAGGTACTCGGAGAACATGGATTAAAAAGCAATCGTATTTTTTTTGGTTGTACAAAAACTTTGTAATACTCAGATGCCTTACAGAAAAAAAAACTATTTTTTAATATTTATTGCGATTTTATTCGCATGAGCTGTGAATTGCAGACAGAAGAATAGTAGTAAGTATCTGCCTTGTTTAATTCTCATTTTACTAAATTATTGTATGTAGGTGAAAGTTCTTAAGTAATTGCTGAATCACTTCAACATGCAAAAGGGAATATTGGCTTTAAGGAAAGCAGAATATTCCTTTAGTCAACGCACTGTAATATTTTCTTATTGTAATTCTTACTCTTAAGATTATCTCAGACTTAGGTATATTTTTAAAACGCAAAAAAAAAAAATAATCAAACAAAGCCCCCACCTCCACCTGGAATACTGAACATATTGTCTACTATGATAGATCTTTTGTTATAATGCTGCAACTTACGGAGGAATGGACAGTATTTATGTAAAAGTTAGACAAGTTTCAGGCTGTTGGCTGGCAAAGCTTAGGAGAATGTCAGGAATGGATTAAAACCTCTTTTTACATATTTGAACAAATGGGTAAATGTAACATTTTTATGCCTATGGTACAACAGCCAAATAAAGAGACAACAGACCACAAAGGATAAGTGCATCTTTACAAGGAGGACAATAATTTTTTTTTAAACAACTCAATATTATGTTGTATGCTCCAGCCAAATAAATATGGTATTAAAAAGACACATGAAATTACCTTGAATTGGATACACGGGGCCTTACACTGCAGCTGTTGTGGACTTGATTTTGAGAGGTTCTGAGCCACCTTCAAGTCTCCTGGACCCCTCTCTGCATTCAAACTACAGTTTCCAGCAACTCCCATTGGAGTCACATGCCTGTAAGCACACCTGGCCCTTAGTGGCCCTGTAGGTTGTGTTGTCCATGGAGTCCAGTGTCAAGTGAGTATTTATTTAGTGCTTCCTTTCTAAGCTGGTAGCACTTTCACTGACCATGTGCTGATGTCAGTGATGACCAAGGTGCTAGGCAATGGAGGCTCGCAAAGAGTGCAGTATCAGTATTGTCCTGAGGGGGTTTTCATGGTATCACAAAAAAACCACATGCTTCTGCTAATGGAATTTTGCACAACTGATTCCATCCAAAAAATCTGATCTGCCAAAATTCTGTCTTGTGTAAGGTCTGGGTTTCTGAGGGCCTCTTCGATCAGGCAGACCAGAGACATGGTGGGATTGGCCACATGGTTCCATTTTATTTTCTCCTTCAATTTCCTTTAGTAATTTGGTTTTCAACTTTTGACCCTCAAAAAAAAAAAAAAAAAAAAAAAAAAGCTGTTTTTAAAGTAAATAAAATGAATCTATTTAAACATGCTTAATTTTTCTTTTATTTCACCTCTGTAAACACCTACATTTTTCTTTTCTTGACTTTTTTTCCCTTCTATTGCTGGCCACTGAAAAAGTGAGACTTAAGCCATCCTTGTGTTTTAGCACCACCACATGCTGCTGCTAAGAAGATTCTGATGCACAAAATCATTGGGGGTGGGGGGGGGTGTCAGGTTAGGGACAAAAGAAGTGGTGATAACTCTGCCCACAATCCCAGCTCACACCCATTATCTTAAACTAGCTGGATGGTTTTTGCTATACATTTTCATCAGTAAAATAGGTAACAATATTGACATCTAGAGGGTCATTATTATGCTCCAGAGTGAACACCCCATTTAGACTTGTAGACAGTGATTTACTCCCCTCACTGCTGCTGTTTCAGGCTGCAGCTAAGGTTTCATACAGTGTTGTTTCAGCTTACCCAGGGGTGGTGAGGAGAGAAGCATAAAGCTAGAACATTTTTGTGTGTAACAAGTAATTAGGTTCTTTGGCTACTCCAGGACTTTTATGTGATAATGGCAGCACAGCACATCATTGAACACTGTCTCAATATGATTCTGCGCTTAGGGGAAGGATCATGGCCTGAGAAGTCACTAGTTTAGAAATACTATAAGGGCAGGGGATTATTTGGCAATATTTTTCTCCCTTAAGCCTTTTTTGTTCAAGGGGGTTGGTGGTCATAAAACCCAAATCTGTTGATTTGCAAGTGACTCTTTTTTTCCCTGCACCTCTGGTCAGCATTCCTTGTTCTTCACTCAAGCAGAGCTGCTTTGAATTCAATATTAGGAGTGCTAAATGTAGTCTACTGTCTTCCTCCAGGATCTTCACCTAGCTCCCCCTGAAGTCAATAAGAAGAATGAGGGCCCCTAAAGATTAATTTGTGAATGGAAAAAGCTGTACTGCAATGTACCTTTTGATAAAAGAGATTTTCCCATTAGCTCCGACTTCCTAACAGGTGCCCAAAACAGGAAGCAATAGTTACAAGGGAAAACTGACCCAGATGTCTCCTTTTCAATAGCTATTCAGCCCATTATTATAGAAATATATTCCTAGAAAAAGCCACATCAAAACAATAGTCTAAGCTACCAGCTCCCTGTTTGAAAACCTAGCTTGGTGGGATAACAATGAACCACCTTGTAGAGCCTTCCAGGTGGCAATGGAGTGGTGACCCACACACTGGAAAGTGAAATGTTTAGCCTTTATCAAGAGAACAAAACATTCCCCTCACCCAGTGCCAGGCTAGAACCCCAAAAGCCCCCTCAGATCCCCCTGTTAGAGGGGCCAGTTCAAAATGCAATCTGCTAATGCTGATGTAGGAATAAGAGGTTTCAGCCTCTTGATTGTTACAGGGTCCTGCATAGGAAAAGTCTACACACCAGCCAAGGTCCTAGAACATTCCCAGTCTCTAATGTAATTTTCATTTGGAAGCTTCACACAGAAAGAATGACTTTTCCTCTTCCCATGGCCTTTGGGATGATATCACCACAATGCAAAGCAAACCTAGAGCCAGTGTATCTAAATGGGCTTACGAATAAGGGCTGAAACTGGGCAGTGGCTTCCTCTCTCTGAGGCAAGTTGTGTAACCTGTTCAACTAAAGTTAGTCTGCGCCATCTGTAGATTAACAAGAGCATCTAGCATATCCAAGAGTAGCTAGGAGCAACGTGTGCCAAACCGAGACGTAAAAGCTGCAGGACTGACAGGTGTCTCTGTTTACCATGTACTGAACTGCTCTTTGACATTGTAAAGCTCTGGGAGGAATCTGATGCAATATCCTAGGTGTGTATTTGCATGCTGGCTTGCTAATGGGAAATGGAGGCATACCACTGAGTACTATAGGAGTTTTAAAATGGGGGATGGGAAGGGCCCACAAGACTGCAGGAGTGGAGGGTGGGCGGAGAAGACAATGCTAGGAAGAAGCTGTAGTGGAGGCTACTTTCAAGTGAAGCTAAGGGGCTACCCCACTCGTTCAGGGCTGCTTGGGGAAGTTTATGAGCTCTAGTTTATGCTCAGAGTTGAGAAGTGCGGCTGGATGCTGAGAATTAAAGTATACTTGATGATTGCGCTAAGATTTTTGTTCCTGTATTTGCCTTTATCAAGAGAACAAAACATTCCCCTCACCCAGTGACAGACTAGAACCCCCAAAGCCCCTTAGATCCCTCTGCTAGAGGGAGGGCCTCCTGCACCATTTTTTTCTGTGCTCCCTCCCCACTTTGACTGCTGGCAGATCTCCTTTCTCACCAGGGTCAAGGTCAGAATGTCACATGCCTGAGAAGTTACATGAAAGATCCCTGGTGTAAATGACTAGGAACTAGCGGCTTCAGAGGCCTGAGCTTTGAGCTGTGTGGGAATACATGGCTGCAGCTCTTACTTTTAATGGGAGAGAGAGAGGGGCAGGATTATCTGATGGAATTTTCAGTCATAAAAACTCTTTGAACCTAGGATTCTACAAAAAAACAATCAAGGAGTTCAAATGAGGCCATGCTCATGGATTGTAGACACGTGCACTATGTGTACGAGACGAGAACTAACAGAGCAGTGTTCGCAGCAGATCAGGGGCCTAGAGGCCAGGCCAGTGTGAAGCTTTGGATTGAACAGCACCAAACTCTCATGGCTTGTCTCGTGATACTTCGATCCCAGCTGCTGGATGCTTTGGGAGCCGAGTTGTTCTCATGAGATTTCTTCCAGCAGTAGACTGGCATCCCCCTCAAGGCTCAAATCCCACTGGAGTTTCTCCTTTACTAAAGAAAGATGCACCCCTCCCCCTACCCCTCCAGATTTAATATGTGAGCTCAAAGGGGTGACCCAACAACCCATTTTACTGCTACTGAGTCTCATTTTAAAACATTTGCTGCTCTTGATAAACTGCCTGGTGCAGGCAGTGGATTGAAGTCACTGCAGTCACCGGCCAGCATGTTTTATCGGGTTCAGACACTTGTGGAGACTGGATGTTTCCTGCTGGAGGCCTAGAGTTTGCATATCAGCCTAGCAACATTTAGAGACCGTGGCAACTAAATGAATAGCTTTCCTCACTCCCTGATGTATTAGCAATCCCTAGAGAAAGCCATCCTGCATTAACCTATTCCCTGGTCGGTTGTGAACTCGGGAGACCAAGAAAACCAGGCTCAGGTTTGGGAGAAGCCCTGATGGGCTGTGGAGAAGTGTCAGCAATGGTGGTGGTTAGTTGAATGTGAAATCAGCCAGCAGCCACATCAGCTAATTTTGTTCCAGATGCCCACAGTGTTCCAGTTGCTAGGGCTTGATCTGGTGAGGTACTGAGTAGGTCCTGGAGCTGCTAAGTGCCCTTAACTCCCATGGTGCCACCCCAAGAGAAATAGATGCAATTTCTTTTATAAGACCAGAGCCTAGACAAAGGGACTGAAGAGATGTGAAATAGCAACTGGGGTAAGGTGGTATATAATCCTATCACTAGAACAAACAACTGGGAGTCAGGTCTCTTGAGTTCACATAACCTTTCTGAGATGCTGTTAACTTCTCTGTAGATGAGGTATGTCAGAAAGCGGAGGCATCCCTTTTGTCTGCAGCCACCCATATTTGCACAAGCAGGTGGAAGGTTTGGTGTCTATCTAAAGATGCTTTGCCCACAGCTCAGCCAGAGCCTGCTGAGAAGTGGAACACAATAGTATTTTAACTTTACATAGTTTAGGGCAGGAAGTATTGGGGCCAGATGGAATGAATGAGGGTGGGATGCTAGTCTTAAGTACCATGGGATCCTTGATGAGTGCAAAGAGCCAAGGACCTAGGTTATCAATTTCATTGAAAAACACAAGATGGTGCCTTTTCTCATCTGACTGGAACCAGGGGCCAACACTGATTCCATAGGAAGAGGAGTGCCCCCTACTGCATCTCCACCTCATTTTCCACAGTGCAATGTATCTTCCTCAGACATCTCCCAGGCAAGTACAGAGAACAGCCAGCCTTGCTTAGCTTATGAGACCAGTGCCCAAAGGGGTGAGGCCTAGAGGGGAAAAGGATGAGCATTTATTTGCACATTAACTGAGGTAATTGGGCTTTTGCTACAGTTTATCGGTTAGGCTGGAGTGCATGGTCATGTTTTCACCCCCATGACACATACAAAGAATGCTAACACTATCTGTTTCATTTTCTGGCTGGAACTAGCTTTCCCTTCCTTTGTGCCTCCCTCAATCCTGCCAATGTAGAGATTCCCTTGTTTAAATATATATATAAAAAAAGCCTGGATTAAAAACCATCCCTAAAATAGGTTGAATAACAAAGTCAACTGACTCTTGCATTGTGCCCAGTGAATGGCTGCCATATATCAGGATATATAGTCGAGGGGGGCAGTCATGTGTTTTACTAGATGGTTCCTGGAAAAGTTTCTGTTCAGCCTGATAGAATGCCTGGCAGCTGTTATCTCTGCACTTGCACTTAAATGGATGTGCTGCGTCTGCTCGCCAGCTATGGTGGTGGTGGTGGAAAATTTCCTAAACTTAAAAAAAATAAAATAAAATAAAAAATCCTCCTGTGGTACAATAGAAATTGGTTCTTCCTGTGACCTGAATAATAAACAACTATAAATGGTAATCTAGGCTGTGCAAGTTTTCAAATCCTTGTAGTACGTACACATGTTTAGAGTGATGATATGAGCATTACTTGGCGGGGGGGCGGAGATGGGGGTAAGGGGGAAACTGGCCTTGTTATTGAAAACAGAGCTGAAGGGCTGAGCCCTCCTATCTGGAAACAGTGCAGGCGAGGATTACACCTCTTCTCACGCCAGTCTCCCCCACCTTTTATTTTTTATTTATTGACATGAAACTTTTCAGCCTTTCTTCTGGTGGTGACAATACTGATCAACGAAGATGGGCGCAAATCATCTAATGGGCCTTGGGGAGAGGGAGCATGAAGGGGGAGGAGGGGGAAGAATTGGAAATCTGAATTTCACAAATGACCCTTTTATTACAGAGAGCTGAAGCCACACAGCAGATCCCAAACTGGGGGTGTTTGACATTTGCATCTGGCTCAAGATCTGAATTTGGAGCTTGAGTCTATTGATAACAACACCACCACCAATAATAATCTGAAAATAGACCTATGCACTCCAAAGAGCTAGAGCAGGGGTAGCTCTGGCAGAGGGAAGAGTCTGTCTCAGATAAGGATACAGAGTGTGGGGAGGAGATTGAGGCCCATGCTGATTAGAAATGTGCATCCAATTGTGTGCCTAATTTTCACGCAAACCTGCACTCAGTTATGATGATTGTGCACACAGCTGTAAATGCAGGAGCCTGACTAGTTGGATGGTTAAAATCCTGTATTCACTATTGCTCTCATTGGGAGTCACACCTGAGATAATCCACAGAGGGGGAATTTTCAGAAGAAAAGTCCAGGTTAGGCCAGAGCTATGCTAGGAGCCAGCTGTGAACAACTGATTGACTTATTTAGCTATGAATGGTTGGTTGAGTTGTGGTTTCTCATGGCAGCAGAGTGAAGGAAAACCTCCACATCCCTGTTTCTATGGGGAGCCCTTACACGTCACAGTGGAGTCCCGGATGTGGTTTATATGAAGTGTATGTGGCGCTCTCTTTGCATTGCTGCACAGGAAAGGTTTTTGACAGCCCGGTGATGATTAAAATAAAGGGGATAGTAAATATGAAACTAGGATGTACAACAGGGCACTAAAGCTACAGCAGGCCCTTCTTAACCTAAACGCCCACTGCAGGCAATAGAAATGCAGACTGAGCAAGGCTCCCAGGATGTGGCCCAATTAGTTTGCTCGCCACTATTCCCCTGAAAAGTAACTTGCCTTTAAATTGCTGCAACCAAGTCACAGGATGGATAAAAAAAAAAGCCAAAGCAGAGGGGTTGGTTCAAAGAGATTAGTATTATACCTTCAGCCAAGGACTTAATGAATGCAGGGACTTCCCAAGAGCCCTTCTGCACTCCCCCTAACCCGCTTTGCTCCGCTCCTTTTGCTATTCAGATGCAGAACGATGCCAGTTCACATGCAGAAGACAGTCTCAAGGCATGGGGCGCAAGTAATCATTTCTTGGACAAAGGCGCTAAGCAAGCCGTGGCAAACATCCTTCTCACTTCCTATGGCCCTGAGAGCAAAAGCTTGTCTGAAACTGCAGAGCGCAGAGAGACAGTGCTGGTGTCTGCATGGCGGGGGCGGGGGGGCAGTCCAGGCGACTGGCAAACAGTAAGCATAGCCCAATTCATTCTGTGCCTTGCAGGCTGAAACCAAACTTAGAGCGGAGTCACAAACAAATCAGTGGTAACAAAAAAGCATTGAGCCCTGAATAAATGAGACTCGCAGTGGTCAGGTTTCACATGCACTCTCGTTTTGCTTACACATGGCCCAGGCATTCGGTCTGATTGTCACTCGGGTCTTAACTACAGCCGACAATACAAACCCCACATAGCAACCAGCTCTGCATTAACCCTGAAGCTCCACACTTCATGCTAAAGGACATCAGCTACACGTTCACAAGAGGCATCCGCCCATTCTTGGGCTATGCCGGGGTAGCCGGTGGATGTCAGCCTGTGCCTTAGTGAGGAATCACTGTCTTTCCTAATGCTCTGGTTTGTGCTGGTGCCACATTAAAACCTGCCTTCCCTAACGTGCTGCAGAATGCAGTCTGGCAATTCTTCAGTGCCCGTTACAGAGGAGCCAGGCGCTCCCAGCAGTTTGAGGCTGGTTTGGAGTGTGCTCTGCTGTGAAAATTCTTTGCAGTTTTGCAATCAATACAGGAGAGTAATATTCGTGATAAAAATTACACGCTTAACCCATCATTATTAGCTATTTACAGCCTCTGCTTTCAAGCACTTCTACACACACCTTTAACGTAACATTTCAATAATAAGTTAAAGAGGCTTAGATAAAATTTTCCCCAACCCCTAAATGACACAGGTGCCTTTCAGTATGACAGTGCTTTACCGTATGAACAATTAGTGCTCAACAAGCTGAGATGTAAATCTACCTTGCGGTACCACGCTGCGCACCAGTGCCTCATAGAGACCATGCTGCTGCATGCTAAAACATCCCTAGTGGGTGTTGCTCACATTAGGACACTTTGAGTGTGGCATAGCAGGGCTTGGCTGTGGGGAGGGGGAACCTCAGGCTGGCCCTGTGCAGGCAGGTGGGCTTGGGTGGCCCCGCATGTGGGGTGGGCGGGGACCTCAGCCCAGCCCTGCGCCAACGGGAGGTAGGGAGGTCTTGGGCCAGCCCCACATAGGGGTGCACAGGCCACACTGAGGGTGTCCTGTTTTCCCTTTGGGAAAATATGGTCACCCTAAGTTAATGCAAGGTAGATTTACACCCATCCTGCTGCGCACTAACTCTTCATCTTAAGAAACCCTTAAGCACCTAGGAACAGATTTTTAATGCTATGTAGACAACTAAAATTGTAATAGGTGCTTAAAGGGATTTTTCCAAAGCTCATAGACACCGAACTCCCAGGGAGATCAATAGCAGCAACATACGTATAAAAAAAAAATCTGGCCCTTCGCCACATCAAAATTTTAACCTTTCTTCTATGTTTATAGATAACTCTTGCTATCGGGCTAGATAGACTCTTTTCCCCCATTCTTGCGTCACTAATAACACAAAACTATTTAAAGGTGATTTTAGATTGGGACAACTAAAACCACATATAAAAATAAATTAGAGCCAACCACCCTTATTAATGCTGAGGACAGGCCTGAACTTTTGAGTAGCCCCCAGTGATGTAAACATGAGCAAGGGTGTTAGAATCCATCCCCTCAACAATCCAGTTTAGCGTTCAGCATTTATGCTGCTTTTTATTTCCCACAGCATCGCGTGATGCCGTAATTTCAGTTTCTGTTGCTCATCACCATCACATGCTCTAGCCACTGCTGGAAACAGGCTTCAGGTACTGCAGGGGCTTGGTTATACATGTATGTTAGATTAAGCATAGGAAGGACCACAGTATCATACAGATTGGCTGGATTTGCAGGGATTCAGCCATCGCTAGACAGCAATGAGTAGAGCACCCATACTCTGTAGTCAGCATAGGGATAGTTTCAGTCATGCAGGTTGCGCACGGTCATGACTGGAAGGTTCCTTTTTTGGCAACATGAGAGCAAGTTCTGTTCTCCTTGTCCTTGGCCCACAGTAAAAGCAGCAAATGGCGCTTACAAAGGCTTTGCAGCACTGTCATAGTGGTATACAGTGCTGATCATGCTGCAATGGGTACGGCAGACTAGCCGTATTAAAGAGGATTTGGCCTTGCCATGGTAATGATGCAGTGGCTTATGTTTATAGTGCCTCTCAGCCTAAGCACAATACAATATATTGGGCAGCATCACTTTAATATTGCTATGGAGGAGGGGGTAAAACCTAGAGGCCACAATCAGGGATTAAGGTTCCACTGTGCTAGGCACTGCATACACCTATGGTGAAAAGGCACCATCCCAGCACTGAAATGCAGCCACTTCTGGTGAGGAACACAGCAAATGATGACCACTCATTGCAAGTCTAAATAACAGTTTAAGACAGGAAATGAAGAGGGAATACAGGAGCCACATACTTCCAGGAGGTTTTTTTTTTTTTTTTACATATTGCTTCCCACTTTCTAACTTCAGCAGTGAGGTGTTCCGTGACAGCCCATAGTACAGCACAATTGTTGGGAAGAAAACGGGTCAAGGGTGTGTGTGTAAAAGTAGGAACCCACTATTTAATGAAAAAAAAGATTAAAAATTTCGAGAGTGTGAATTCCATTTTCAAAAGTGACTTTGGCACTTGGACGCATCAGTGAGATTTGACTGTAAAGTACTTTCATAAATGAAGTGTAGGCACACACAAACATTTTCCCCGTAGCCTACAAGGCAGTTAATTCTCAGTAAACTGGTCACCTCTGATGTGCCACTAAAGGTCACCATCTTGGATGTGAGAAACCCAGGGTAGTTTCTAAAGCTGCTCTAAGGACTCAGTTTGGTCTATTGGTATAATATATATTTAGGCGGTTCTTTGGCTATGTATATTGCTGGGTACCATAAAACATATAGTCTCAGCATTCTAAATGTTCTATTTACCCAATAGACCATGAAGATGTCTGTAGTTTCAATCTGGCTTGTCAATAAACAGCTATTTGCCATGTGCCTGAAGGTACCAATCCTGCTGAGACCTCTGTACAGGCACAGTGTTAGCACACATGGGAAAAGCCCATATGAAAATTGTTTAAATACGGTGGCTGTGTTTGCAGAGTATTTTGAAGGAGCGAAGCCACCTACATAAATCATGTTGGTGCATTTAGGTTTGCCGGACTTGGCCAAGAGGTAGATGCTTGTTGAATAGTGAAGCAACTTGTGATCAAACCAGATGTTATCAGCAATGGGTGACTAACAACAGCTGCAATACACTGCAGTGTTTGAGTGTTCATGAACTGTTCTGATTTTGTCCTAGACCTGCTGAAAATTCTAGCCATAGCTTTTATGACAACTGATGAGCTAATAAATGCCAAATTCTGACTGAACAAATGTGTTGATCTCACTGGCTTTCAAATGGCCAGAGACTGATTATGTGACTTTAAAGTGATGTGATGACTACACGTTTCTGTAGCACTTCCTATGCGCTCTGTTTCTGGCGTCAGCATTTCTGTGGGCAACATACAGGAAAAAGCAAGGTGCTAAGCCCAGGTTTTGTGGAAGAATGGAAGGAGCAGCAGGTGAGTGAGCAGGATGCTTTTTCAAAGCCTTCTGCAAATAAGCAGGAGTCCAGCAACGCTTGTCTGGAAAGAACTACAGCACGAACATGGACTGCATTGTTCTACTAGGGCCCATATAATTAACAGCCACTGTCTGTGCTGCAAGGCAGTCCCTACCTGCTCTGAAATAAAAGAAACTGCAAACTCCCTGACAGGCTCTGCCTACTTGGAGGTTTTTTTGCACCCAGGGCAGTTACACTGATAGAGTTGCTCTAGCACAACTGCTAGCGACGACATCCTGCACTGCTGTAAAAAGTGACTTTTACCAACGTAGCTGCAGGCACAACCAGCCTACAGTCTCCCTGAGGCTTTTGATAGCATCCCAATTTCCAAGAGTCAACCAAGCTGTCCGAAGCACAGTAGCTCAGGACAAAAAGTGTTGTCTGCTCTGTTCTTTGTTTTAAATAATTTTGCACAACAAATACAAGAGGGTTGGAGTCCCACCACACTATGCTCGGTGAGGAGGAGTCTGGTCTGACTCTTGGGGCTGGGTACAGGGTGTCATGGTTCCTGGGTTCTCAGCCTCACTTTGCCACTGACTCACTATGTGAACATAGGGAATGCACTTTCAGCTCTTTGAAGACATCAATTTTTTCACCTGTTGAATGGGTCTATTTATAAGGTGGACTATAAACAGTCCCTGATTCACAAAATTGGTTTGGGAGTTAATTATATTTTGCAAAGCGGCTTTGAATGAAAGCAAAAAAAAAAGGACCAAGTTCTGGCTGGACTTAATGTTATAATACAATAAAAATACTGGCAGCGGAGTCAAGAGGACTGGAACTCAGGGGCCTTGGAGTGTATTCTGGGTTCTGCCACAGAGTAGCTGTGTTGACCCTGGGCAGGCTGCAGCACCTGAGTTTCCTCTTGCACCTCATTTGTTTAGCTCTCTGTGACAGGAATGTTTCTTATTATGTGGTCAGACAGCACCCAGGTCAATGGTTGCAGACCTCCTGGTGCTACCCTGATCAGGACCGGCTCTAGGCACCAGCACACCAAGCACGTGTCGGGGCGGCACAATTCCAGGGGCGGCATGCGGGAGGTTTTTTTTGCTTCGTCAGTTGCACTCTCTTTTTTTTTAATTTTTATTTTTTTTGGCTTGGGGCAGCAAAAAACCTGGAACCAGCCCTGCCTAAGACAAATAATAAACAACAGCAAATGATTTGTTTAGTAATTTGCAGCCTATGAACATACCGTTTTAAGGTTTTACGATTTCTTTGTTTAAGTCAATGCAGCTGCCTGCAGACTGTTGAAAATTCGGACCCCAGATTCACACATACAGCATCCTCCTTCCAACCATAATGGCTATCAGTAGGGATGTGTAATAGCTGCACTGCCAGAGAGAAATGCTTTCACGCTGCCTAGCTCCTGCATCGACTGCCATGTGTTGTTACAGGGCAGAGTCATGGCTTGGTACATGGTCAGGGTTGCATGCTAAGCTGATTTAAAAAACATTCTTCAGGCACCATCTGGTCCCAAAAAGAGAACTAACACTTACTCATTTCTGCAGAGTGTAAAAGTGAGATACAGCGCCCTACTGCCATTTACTCATGTTGCAACTTTAAAGACCACAAACCTACTCGCTCATAGGCTCTTCTAACTGCAAAGTGAAAGGCTGCTGGTTCTGGGCTGTAGAGCTGCCAGAATGATAAGAACCAGCTTTCTAATCTCGACTCCAGCAGCTGACAGGCTGACGCTGATAATAACCATTACCCTATACTTCCATAGAGGGATGGCATGTTTTCAGATACTTTTAGACTGGCCTGTTTGTAAACTTGCCCTCATGTCAGCAGGAGTCTTAGGCAGGAGAAGGGAAAACAAAATCTCAGTGGAACCAGGGTGGGAACACAATAGTGTCAAACAGTGAGGCTGCCCCAGCGGCGAGCTGGCTGTAAGCACTCCAACCCTTCGGGAAAGGGGTGACTTTAGTAATATTGGGCAGAGCAGTGGTGCCTACTTGGCCATATTAGAGGTGACATAGGAGGGCTTTGGAAAGTCAAGGGAGTTGGATGGGTTGTATATCCTTACAGAGCAATTCTTAGGACAGTCCTGAGAATGATCCCAGAAAAGACCTTAAGTGGGTTCCATGCTTTTCCCTCTGAGTCAACAATGGCAGAATGGGCTGCAGAGAGGGCTGGGGGTAGGGAGGGGCAGACAGTAGGGGATATGAAAGCCAGGAAAGCTAAAAGCCCCTGGATCTCATGTGTCCCAGCATATACCAGGGTCAAGGGCGGTGAGGTGGCATCAGGCTCCAGTTTCTAGGGAGTGGGTAGAATGAGGGAACCACAAAACAAGACAGACCATGAAACCAGATTAATGGATTGGGAAATAAAGCAATGGCAGTAGTGATCGTACTTCCCCCAAATCTCCTATCAGCCATATACTGGAGCAATGGATGGGACAAAGGGATTAGGGGTTTCCACTGAGTGACACTGCTAAGGACTCAGGCCCCCATCTGTCACTATAGCCTTGATGACATTGCAGGAGGAGAACACACAATTCATAGGTGAGACACCTAAGCAGCATATATACAATATTAGTGGGACTTGCCGGCTGGGTCGTTCTAAGTGCTGGACTCCTGGGTTCCTTCCTGCTGTCAGTGACTTCCCCGGTGACCTGGGCAATCGACCTCTCAGAGACACTGCAAAGCATAATGTGTTGTGGTCTGCAGCTTGTGAATGCTACGAATGAGGAAATCTTTATTTTATATCATTAAACTGCAGTGTTAAAATGCTCCAAACTGCAGCTTTCTAAACACATTACATTAGAAAAGGCTCCAGTAGTGTCAGGCAGAAACCAAGAGCATTCCCTACCTCCAAGATCAGAGATTGATAATTCCTAGAAGCCCCCCTAAGAATGATCAAGTGGATTTAAGCAAGTTCTGCTGGAGGAGGAACCTTGCAAGGGAATATGAAATTATAGAATCATATAAGATTAGGGTTGGAAGAGACCTCAGGAAGTCATCTAGTCCAACCCTCTGCTCAAAACCGGACCAACCCCAACTAAATCATCCCAGCCAGGACTTTGTCAAACCTGGCCTTAAAAACCTCTAATGATGGAGATTCCACCATCTCCCTAGGTGACCCATTCCCGTGCTGCACCACAGTCCTAGTGTTTCCTAATATCCAACCTAGACCTCCCCCACTGCAACTTGAGACCATTGCTCCTTGTTCTGGCATCTGCCACCACTGAGAACAGCCTATTTCCATCCTCTTTGGAACCCCTCTTTAGGTAGTTGAAGGCCGAATGGAAAAATATCACACCAGGGCTTTCCTTTTGCTGAAATGGGGAATGAGCCATGCTTTAGGGGTTGAGGACTTTTCTTCTAGTTGGCTTGTCTCTTCCATGCAATCTGAGCAAAGGAGGAGTTTGAGATCTACGGGCAGGAATGTGCCAGAAATTAGTACTATGAATGTTTTCCTATGTGGCGGTGAGGCTCTTCTCTGGTTAATAAAGTGCTTTACCACGGCCGGTGCAAGGATGTTTTGCACCCTAGGAGAAACTTCCACCTTGCGCCCTCCCCCATTCCCAAGCCCCCTCCCTGAGGTGCCCCCCCCCGCGGCAGCTCCCCACCGCCCCACCTTCTGCCCTGAGGCACCCCCTCTGCCCCAGCTCACCCCTGCTCTGCCTACTCCCCGATCACGCCGTCGCTGCTTCACTTCTTCCACCTCCCAGGCTTGCAGAGCCAATCAGCTTAGGGGAGGCAGTGGGGGCAGGGGTGAGCTGGGGTGGACAGTTCCCCTGAGTACCGTCCCTCCACCCCCACTTGCTGCAGGCGGCCCTCCCCGCGCTCCCCTGCCCCAGCTCCCTCTGCCTAAATGCTGGCGGCGACCGGAGCGGCCGACGATCCGGCCACCCCTCAAATCCTAGTGCCCTAGGGTGCCTAAATGGTTGCACCAGCCCTGTGCTTTACAAACATTGTACAAGTAGGGTAGCTGAAGCACAGAGAGGAGACATGACTTGCAGCAATCCAGAGAGGTGAAGGTCATGCAGCAAACCAGTGATATAGTTCAGGGATATCCTGTCTCCTGCTCAATCCACTAGATCTCAGCTGAGTTTGGGGAAGTCATTTATGTTCTGATGTACCATGCAGTCGAGTGGGTGAAGATTAAATGGAAGTAGTACAACGGGTGGAGATGGGGAGAACAAGGTGAAGGGAATATTTGGCTATTAAAAAAAGTTGTATTAATTTTTCTAAAAGAGAAAATATAGATTACATTTTAGTGACTGCAATCATACCCCAGTGTATATTTACACTGCAAATAAAAGGTAGGTTCCTAACTTGGGTGCGAACCTGTGTTAGCAAACTCACATTAAAATGCCAGTGAAGACACAGCATCTCTGCTTTTAACTTGGATTAGTAGCTACCCAACAGCCTTTAATTCAAGCCACTAACCTGAATTAAAAGTCAAGCTGCTGTGTCATCACTGCTATGTTAACCTGAATCTAATCCAAGTCAAGAACACACTTTTTTTTTTTGCAGTGTAGACATACCCCCATGAAAGTTGTGTATAATGCAAAAAGAGCTATAGTATTCAGCAAATGTGAAAAACTAAATCATGCAACAAATATGAGGAAAAAGAGAAGTCGTCAAGAACAGTGGAAAATACAGACAAACTGGTGGGAAGAAGCAAAGAACAGGTGTTGAAGTGAGTAAAATGACATCGTTTTTCAGTGTAAGACAAGAAATATACCCATGTATAATCAAGATGTTTTCATGATTTAGTCATCTATATGCATTACTCTCCCATAGTGCATGTGTGTACACCATAAGAATTATCAAAAGAAGTAGACTGCTCTTTAAATTAGCAGAATTTTTTTTTAACGACCATCCAGTGTTTCGAAGCTGAAACTAGATCAATTCAGACTAGAAATAAGGGGCAATTTTTAACAGTGAGGGTAATTAACCATTGGAGTAATTTAACCAAAGGTTCAAGAGATGGAAAAAATCCCTTACAAGTCTTTGTTGGCAAGACTGGAATGTCTTTCTAAAAGCTATGCTCTAGCTCATCCAGAAAATATGGGTTTGATGCAGAAATTACCCAGTGAGGTTCGCTGGGATGTATTATGCAGAAATTGAGACTAGATGATCATAGTGGTCCCTTCTGGCCGTAACATTATGCCCCTGAAGAATGACTAATAGATACTATTATAGAGAACATGCCTGCAAAAAAAAAAAATAACCAAAGGATACTGGAAATCAGACTCAACGTTTGGCAAGAGACCGGAGTATCTCCTTCACTGAAACATTTTGTGAAAACATGCCTGTAATGCTGGGACAGACCATAAACAAGAGAATTATCATTGGGTCTTGGCTTCTCTGTTGAGACTAGGGTGACTAGATGTCCCAATTTTATAGGGGCAATCATGCTTTTTGGATCTTTTTCATATATAGGCTTCTATTACCACCACCACTCCCCACCTCCTGTCCCGATTTTTCACACTTACTGTCTGGTCACCCTAGTTGAGACTACCAATCAGGCGGCCAGTTAGTACAAAACGGCTTTGTGTTTCGTTGTGACGTGAACATCTATCCGCTAGGTTGAAACTCATTTCACAAGGACACCCAGTCAGTAAATCACCACTAAGCTGAGCTGGATCTGGATTTTTGGATAATTTAAGGACCGCAAGGCTCTCTTTGGGACTGAGTCTGCAGCTCAGTCAGTCTCACGGGAAAACCTAAGCTATGATTTTGGCTGAGACGTGGTTTCACCTACTATTTGTGAGACTTGGATTACGTCAATATGTTGAGATGGCCATAATGGTTTATTTAGCCTAGAATCCAGACTCCAGCAGTGGCCAGTATCAGATGCTTCAGAGGAAGGTATAACCTCCCTACCCTGAGGAATTATACTTATGGACTAGCTTACCCAAAGGAGAAGTGTCTTCCTAGCCCCCAGCAGCTCAGAGATAAAAAGCCATGATTACAAAATCCCCCTCTCTCATCACCAGCCTTCCATGGATAAACCTCAATGGACTTCAAAGGGTCTGAGCTGAAGTGTGGCTTGTTTCCAGTGTAGTGAGATAAGTCTTAAAATAATTCTTACTGCTAGCGGTGTTTGTGTCCCTGTTGTTACATTTTCCACATGCTGCCACCCTCCCACCACAACTTGGGGCATAACAAGGCTCATCCTCGTGGGACCACATTTTATTTTTACAAGTTAAAAAGTTAAGTATTTAGTGTGCCGAGCCAGGTCTGTTACAGTGCGTCACGTATGCCTAGTGGCACAGCACTGAATGATGCCTGCGTCTGCAGCTTCTGAAAGACAAAAACCCTGCCTCCGTTTGGTGGGTTGTTTTTTTCCCCACATTCCCCCACTCCTCCTCACACTGGCCCCTGCCTCCTCCAGATCTGAGCTCACCAGACTTGGCCAAAGGAGTGTTATCCTGCTGCTGTAAGACGGCAGAACACAGAATGTGTTTGTACCTGGGAGCCTCAGGCTGCCAGGCAGTGCAGAGTGGGCATGTGCCAAGGAGAACACTGGATTCTGTTTTCCGTGTCTGTTTTGGCTACTGCATAATGTCATTTGGCCAATTCCACTGAAACAGAACAAAAGCAGAGAATACCAGATGAGAGCGAGCCAATGGTAGGGAGCCGTGGGGGCCGGGGGAGGAAAGCAGAGGGCCTGTTGTTTAAAGAGCATTTCAGCAATGGTAAAAAGCTACATTACATAAAAGTTAAAATCACGGCCCTCCACAAACACACACATGCCCTTTCTTAGTGGTGGAGTTTCTTTGTGTTAGTGTGAATGGTGCCTGATTTGCTGGTCCCATCAGTTACATTGCAGATACTGGATGCCAGCTGAGAAGAATGTGGATGAAAGAAGCCAGCATCCCTCTTTGAAAGGACAGCTCCTCACTGCTTGGAACTAGCAGCATATTTTTAACCCCTTTGCTGCCAACTGAACAAATTATTGGGTTTTTTTTGCTTTTTTTAAAATCAGGAGTTGTAAGCAATCACAATAATAAACAGAGCTTGGCAATTTGTATCTCAAAGCCCTGTATGGACAGTAGCCAAACAACTAATCATCCATGGTTTTCTGACAATAATATAAGTTGTATTTAAAGGAAAAGTGTCAAATTTGGCCCAGTATTTGAAAAGAAGAGGGGGAACACATTAAAAACTTAGGTCTCCTAGAAATGTTTTAATGATTTGGAAAAAAAAATAAAGCCCACGGGAACAACTGTTCTTAAACAACTAAATATTTGCCAGAAGAATCTGCAACGCAATTACTGCGGCTCTAAGAACCTGAAAGTCACTGTTACAAAAATGTCATTGATCACTGGCATAAGTAAACAGTCTAAAGAGCAAAAGTTAAATTGGACTTTAAAATCCCCCAGTTTGATACTTAGAGCAGCCACCTCTGAAGTAGCATATAACAGCTGTGCAAAACTACACGTGACAAGAGATTAGGCCGGGACATTGGGTACGGCATGTGGATGTATGTGTAAAGGAAAACCTCAGCTCATGGAATGCTATGAGGAGGGTCGGGCAGCACATTCCCTGGGCTCTGGAAAGTGTCACAGACACTCTGTTGCAGTGTGTTACACAGAACTAACTCACCAGGTCATATAAAATTCTAGGCGGCAGCAGGGAGCTGGGAGCCAGGAAGCCTCAAATGCTAATTCTGGATCTACATGATGTGGTTTAAGGTAAGATACTTCGGGCGTGATTTTCAGAGGTTCTGAGCACCCACAGCGCACAGTGACTTCAGCTGTGTGTTCTTGGCATGTTTGCAAACCAGCCTCTCTGACTCAGTTTCCTCTGTGTAAAAATGAGAGCATTTTGATCAGTAATTATTGTTTGTTAAAGCAGAATGCTATATAAATGCTAAACATTCTCCTTAGGAGGAGCTCTGTGGAATGTTCCCTGAGGTTCCTTAGCTGTATCATGCCACCCGAGTCATGTGAAACAGTTCATTGGCTCTGGGATTCTTCCTTCTTTCCACTCAAGAGGAAAGAGTTCATATTTTGATGAACTTTGGTCAAAGCGTGATTTTTGTAATACCAGAATTTGAATTGCTCTTCATTCAAAGTGTCTTTATTTTGCAATTGTACTTCCATTGAGGTAAATGCACTCCTTGGCCCAGACTCTGATCTCTGTCACAGTGGTGCAAATCTGGACTAACTCCATTAGTCACAATAGAATTATACCATGTCAACAATGAGATAGGAGTCCTACCCACTTGCTAGTGGTGGTGCTGTCATGTATGGGATGCTCCATTTACTCTGCCGTGCATTTACTGAAGGTCACAAATGTGTAATTAAACAATAATTCTCAGCATTATCTGCAGACAGCGGCAAGTTACCTGCCAGGTAAGTCCTCACTAATATCCGGAGACTTGGCTCCTTCTGTGAGAGGGCACAGATACCACCCGCAAAATCTAGTTAGAGGAGGCCTGATTGTTTTCCAGCAGTGGGACTGCCAGTACCTATACAAGGCGTACCTCTCCCCACACAGTGATGTCATTCCCCAGA
Source organism: Chelonoidis abingdonii (assembly GCF_003597395.2). Classification (NCBI taxonomy): domain Eukaryota; kingdom Metazoa; phylum Chordata; order Testudines; family Testudinidae; genus Chelonoidis; species Chelonoidis abingdonii. The sequence goes on along the minus strand of NC_133782.1, from coordinate 12,496,202 downwards.
GCACTGCCTTATGCTAGAGGGGTGGAGATGCTGATTCTGGGAAGTCTGTTACAATGATTTAGTTCTCACATGCTAACTGCAGGTGAGACCCTGACAGCTCCCCCCTCCCACTCCTGACACAACACTCAACGCAATGGAGGTGCCCAAACACTCCTCCACTTCCGAGGCAAGACAGGACTTACAAACATATGCCTTGTACCCATGTGTATGTAGATGAGAAATTCTCCCTGCAGGCCATACTGACCTTTCCGTTGGCTCTGTCTTACCTCAGAGAAACTCCCAGCCTTTCATGGTCCTGAATTGAGATGAGGATACTCACGTTGTCTGGAAACCAGGCCGAGTCAGCAAAATCGCTCCCGGCACCTGCAAACTGGGATCTGCAATCTGAATCCTCCAGTGCAACAGAGAGAATAATTTCATTTGAATGCTAACAACAAGACAGCTGGAGCCTATTCTGAGCCCATGGAGCCAGCTGGTTAGTTTGCATACCTGGCCAGCTGAGCAAAGTTCTTAGCATCAGGCAAAAAAGATGGGCTGCTTTTTATTCTATCATTTAGCTCCCTGTAATAGAAAGCTTTGGAGTCAGTGGCGTCTTGACCCCTGCCACATGACATTACTTCCTAACCCCAGCCAAAAGAAAATGCAACCAGTCTCCCTTGCCAGCACTCGTGTGTGTCATATCTTCATTATACCCAAAACCTGCTTGATGAAAAGGACAATGGAATAGATCTGGGGCTGATTAAACTGCGTTTAGCTCTTCCACAGAATGAATGAAAATCATTGGACTTTATTTCCTTTCTATGATTAGAAGTGGACACACTGAATGAACCCCCAAAAGTCTGGTATGTTTCGATACCCTTCCACTGCACTCATTTGTTGTTGCTTCCTGCTGATTCATGGATACCTAATAATGATTTTAATATTAAGTGTTGGTGAAAAGTGCTGCATTAGCATCCCTGGATCCTCCAGCTACTGTCTATGGACTCACTTCTGCCTTGATGCCCAAAAGACATGGAAACAAATCACACAGAATCCATCACTCCAAGTTCCTCCTGCCGCTGATCTTCCCAGTGTCCATCTTCTCTGTTTGTAAAAGTGTCACTGGGGCAAGAGCGACCTTCATTTTGTGCCACGTAAGCTCCAAGTATATTGTCAGTGCTTAAAAACAATAAGTGAGAGTACCTGGCGTGGCCAGGCATCAAAAGAAGAAGAAATACTGGGCATTTCACATGCGCTTTTTGGAGGGGGCATAGGAGTGGGGGAGTGGTGCCCTCCTTTTCCCACCTGTTTCCAGGGATATTAAGTCCAGTGGCAAATATATCAGGTACCTCTATTTTTGGGATGTCTGACCTGAGACATGGCAAAGCAGCTTGATTTCCAGTGGGTGAGTGCTTGACGCAGGCTGAAAATTTGGTCCATGTATGGTATCTAAAGTTCAGCATCCAAATATTTAGGCACCCACAATCATTAGTTGCTTAAAAAATTTTTTGTCCATGCATATCCATAGACAATACATTTCTGTCCCAAACAATAGAACAGAGACCAAGCCATCAGCATTAATCTCTGTATGACTACTTGCAGCCAGGGCAAGAAGCAGGAAGTATGGGTCATGGTGAACATGAATTACGTCTCTTTATTAAAGTGAGTTTAGCATTCAAAAAAGAAAGCCAGATCATCAGCATTGGCCACTGGCACTTTTGCTTATCCACACAGCAAGTTTCCCCAATGCAGCACCTCCAATGTGCCCATCCTCTAACATGTGGCGATCCCTCCAGAGGGCGGTTGGTGACTGATCGAATAAAGCTAAGGTGGGTGCTAATGACTGTCTCATGATCCAGAGCTCTGTGCCCCTTATTGATCCTCTCATCTGTCTAGCCCCTCAAATGAATTGACTCCTCTTTTGCCATCTACTAGTGATGCATCTATACTGCAGCTGAGGTCATGAATGGCAACTGACGTAGACATACCAGCGCCAGCTTTAATCTGACTTGCTCAATAAAAAATAGCAGCACAGGCTTCAGTGCGAGTTGCACAACCCCATCTACCCCTCCCCCGCCATGGCACAACGCCCTCACTGCTATTTTTAGTGAGCGAGCTAGAGTACAGCTAGCGTGAGTACGTCTACACAAACTGCAGCTCAACCCTATGGCTGCCATGGAGACGTACCCAAAGATATTGTCATACTACATGCCTGAAATGCATTCAGATGAAACTGTGCATGCAGCTGTGACTGCACCCAGAGCCCTGTTCTCCATGTTAGCGAGTACAGCAGCCTGATACAGCCTGAACACTGTGGGCATCTTCCAGAAATAAAGGCAGCTTCAGGAAGCAGTTCCTTTTAGCCTTCATGTCATTTCACTGCTCCATAGCAAACAATCCTTGTCCTATTACAGGTTTGATGGTGCACCACGATGTAATTAAAATCATACACTCATATTACCTAGAGTGGGTAATAATCCAATACACAATACATTTTCAGTTGGAGAGGGTCAGATCCTCATCTCTCACCAGATTTATTGTGCAGATTTACTCCTCTTTTTCCCCAGTACAGCATGAGGTCAGAATCAGATTCTTGTTTCCAATGAACTTCAGAAAGGGGGTTCTAACTGAATTGGTCTTTGTTTCAAGCAATGGCTTTTGAAACTGCTCTCTCCTCGCTGACTCACAAGATGGGACGGTGCTCCGAAGTGAGTGGGGCACTGCAGATGGGGTTTGCCCTGAGCAGAATTTATGACATTTAAATATCGCCAATGATGCGTGGAAGCGGCCAGCTCATATCTGTAATAAAGCTAGTCACTGAACCTGGAGCATACAAATGAAGCGCTGTGTTTGCACTCTGGTTTTGCATAAAGCCTGGTGCTGCTCTGAAAGGTGATTTTGGAAAAATGCTCCATGCTCACTGTGTCTCCCTGTCGCATTTCGATTGTGCTCAGTGTAAGGTAAGAAGCTGTTTCTCTGACAGTCAGGCTGGTTTCTTTCATCCCGCACACCATCACCCATGCCCAAGGTTCAGAAAGTGCTCACGGACAGTTGTGCACCCCCATTGTCTCGGGGATCTCTGTGCAGTCCCATTGCCTTCACTGGGTTTACACAGGTCTAGATGATTGGAACTTGGCAAACGTTTGTGTTGACAGTGCATGAGATGGAGTAGAATCCTGTGTTAGGGAATAAAACCTCTAGCTCAGTGTTTCTCAAACTGGGGTTGCCGCTTGCGTAGGGAAAGACCCTGGCAGCCCGGACTGGTTTGTTTACCTGCCCCGTCCGCAGCTCCGGCCGATCGCAGCTCCAACTGGCTGCGGTTCACCGCTCCGGGCCAATGGGAGCTGCTGGAAGCGGCGCAGGCCGAGGGACATACTGGCCATCGCTTCTAGCAGCTCCCATCGGCCCTACACAAGCGGCGACCCCAGTTTGAGAAATACTGCTCTAGTTCAAGGTGTGTCAGTCCCATGTCCACTTCTGGCCATGTATATTTCTGCCTTTGTCTGGGAATTAGTTTGAGGTTATCCCTCCCCAAAGGGCTCTGAGTCTAAGGGCCAGCTCTAAAGCCCATTGAAATCAGTGGAAAGACTCCCATTGACTCACTGGGCTTTGGTTGAAATACCAAAGCCACTTGTCTGCCACGTGGCATGTGCTGTCACTCATGTTCGTGAATGTCTTACTGGGAGTCCATTCTCACCCTACAAATTTCACCTGTAATCTCCACCATTAGCTGCACTATTTATATGATGTGAGACAGACACAGAGAGACAGACTTGTGGGAGGGAATAAGGGGAAAGAGATCAATGTGTGTGTGTCTCTTTTGATAACTACAGGCAGTGTCAAATGATACTTCAACAGGATTGCGCCTCTCTGAATGTGAGGGAGCATCGCTGTGATCATTAGAATGTATTTCAAGAGCTGCCCACACAGCTTCTGACCCATGCCAGTCTCCTGACAGTCATTTTTAGCACTATACCTCTTGAAAAACACATTTAAGTAAAGATACAGCCCCTCTGTGCTGCCGGAGATCACCACCAGTTGGTGACCACTGCTGTAGATAAACCTCTACCTGTACCAGAGGAAGCTACTCCCAGCACCATGGTAAATTACTAACACAATGCACTCCATATTTTTTAAACTGATGTACTGGGACTCGCTAATTACACCAGCCTTACAGCTTCGTATCTGTACCATGGAGGCATTAATAATGAAGGGGAATTATAATGGTGAATGGTAACATCACCCAGAATACAGTAGCATCACACCAGATGTTGTTGGCTGTTAGAACGGTCAGTTATTAGAGCAATCTCTTGAATTTATTTGAATAAAAATGAAAAATATTTTCACATTGTTTCAATTATCTCACATTAGCTGCAATGAGTCTTTTCATTCTTATTTGCCTTAACTATTATTATCCAGGGCCGGCTCTAGGTTCTTTGCCGCCCAAAGCGAAAAAAAACCCCAACCTCCGAGAGCGCCCGGAATGCCACCCCTGAAATTGTGCCGCTTCTAGCATGTGCTTGGTTTGCTGGTGCCAAGCGCTGGTCCTGACTCTTTCTAAATCATACACACTGTTGAGCGATTCTGCAAAAGGCCAGGGAATGTGTCTAGTGGTTACAGCATGCAACTGGGAATTAGAAATCCTGGGGTTCTAGAATTGTTGACACTGATCTTGGGCTGGTCAGCTATTCCCTCAGCTTCTTCATATGTCATAGTGAAATAATCAAATAAAAACAGCAACATAATAATACTTCTCTGCCTCTTTAGTTAACAAAAAGGGTGTGATCGTTGAACACAACGAGCTACGTATTATGTGCGGCACTGTGGCCTAGCTGAGAATGCACTGGACTGGAACTCAATACACCTGCGTTCTACAGCTCTCTCCTTGTGGTTTGCCTATGGGCTTCACCCTCTGTGTGCCTCAGTTCCCCCCCCCTCCATAAAATGGGGATAATGAGCTTGACTGCTGTTGTGATCTGTCAGTGAACTAGCTTGTGTTATTATTATACCAACTGCCATTTAACACTCCTAAGGAGACTGTCTGCAATTCTGTACAAGGCCCAGGTAGCTGGAATTTCTGTGAGTCTTGTGGAAATGAAATCCACGCAACAACTCACAGGTAACCCTTGGGGCTGCAGTCCAGTCCCTCAGTGCACTTCCTTATTTGCTACTCATTGTCCCTGCAAGTAGCAGCATTTCCCATTTCACAGCAGAGGCAGCAGCAGGTCCTCCACTAGCCCTGTGCTCTCCCCGGCATTCTCCACATGCATTCCTATTCAGAGCTGGCATGAACTGCTACTCCCTGGCATGCAAGAAGTTGGTAGGCCCATCTGGGTGGCTGCTGCTCATGCCCTCATCATGGTGAGAAATACTGCAGCGCTCAGTGTCAGGGGGCAGGGCTTCTGCCCAGCTTCCAGGCAACCTCTGCCTCCCCCCGCACCTTTAAATAGGCTTTCTATCCAAACATCAGCAAAACAAACACAGCTCACCTTTAGTCAGGCAGTTCTGCTCTCTGCTGGCTCTGTTATGCTTCTGGAAGAGCAAGTCTTGGGTACCTGGCCCCTTGCTATAGGGCTCCCCTACAGACGTTAGCGCCATTCCTCCATGGCTCCGCTCCCCAGGCACAGCCTGTACCTATAACTCTGCCTCCTGTCCTCTGACAGCCCTTGCTAACCCCAGGTGTAGCTTGACCCCCTTTAATTGGGCCAACCTGCTCTGACACAGGAGTGCTGGGCCTAGTCTACTCATAGCTACCCTGTGATACTCCCCCTCGCAGGGGTCCCGCACCTCGGGGGTGAATTTCACTAGTAAGGAACTCCCCTGCGGTAAGCAAAATGGGTTTGCCCAGTTGTTCTGTCTAATCACTCTGTTGCATATTTTCTGGAAAAAAAAAAATTGCAGCCCATAGACACATCCTCCCCATGAAACATGGGCTGGAAACTGCCCTTCCCACTGTCTACACTCCCAGTGTGGCATGTGAGCTTCAAGATTTGCATGGAGATGGAGCCCACTGGCACTGAAATTCATCTAAACTGTGAGCGAAAGGTTGTATCTGTTCTAAAGAAACCTGAGATACAGAGCCTGTAGGATGTGATGGGGGTGTCTTCTCTGGAGCTATGCCATGAGAACAGCCCTTTCACCAAACAAATGAGAGTCAGTTACTCTGCTGGCTGGCTGGCTGGCTGGATGGATGGATGGATGGGAGGGAGGGAAGGAATTCTCAGGCCTAGATTCTCGAAGATATTTTAAGCAATGGGAGTGAGCAGCCTAAAATACTGTTGAGAATCTGAGCCTCGGTCTCTCTGAACACTCAGGAATTGTTTCTGCAAAGAAATGGGCAAAGCTGTTGCTTTATTTCCAGCTGTGCCAGGACAGTGAAAAGTCCCTAATTTTGGTGCTGTAAAGTTCCTGAAAGTCCATTATTCTAGGTCTTGGCTTTGGGACTAGTGATTTAGAAACAGCTTCAAAAAACGTCACCAGTACCTCACACCATCCAGTGCATCCTAGGCCGATGTTTTAGTGACAAGTCAGTTCTAGCCATCCAGCCAGCACTGACGCTACCAGTTCTTTACTTCTGAAGGGAGTTTTAGGTTCCATCTTTTCCTGTCTCACAGGCACATTTAAGAAGTGTGGTTAAATGTTTCCTACAGAGCCATGCTGTCAGATGGTTTGGCCAGCTGGTGCTCTAGCCTACACTAGAACATGCTTTTAAAAACGGGCTTAGCTAAAGCTGTTTCAGTTCTCTGAATTTTGAAAGGGTGACCAAAAATTAAAATAAAAGAAATCTTTTAAGTTGTGATTTAAAAAACATAAGACTCCTCCCCCATCCAAGAATAAACTAGGTTGAGGAAATTTTTGTAAATGTCAACCAGCTCTCATCTTGACAAGGTTTGGCCCCATCCATGCAGGCTGCTACCAGCAATCAGGCCTGGTATGCAGCACAAAATGTTACCCTGTCAGCATATGGTAAGCTTATTGGGGGAGGGGGGTCTTTTTCTTCTGTGTTTGTTCAGCATCTAGCACGGGGGGGTTCTGGTCCATGACTGGGGCTGTTCAGCACTATTGTAATAATAAATAATAATAATAATAATAATGTTGAGCACAGGTTTGTGGTCAGCACTGGCCAACAGAAACTAAATTCAGCATCATGCCAGTGAACACAAACATTCAGACACGGTGCAATTTTACAGTGTAAAACAGGCCACTTTGTTATAAATTAATTGAGCAGAAACCACTTTCAGTTCAAATTTGGTTCTTAAATCAAGGCTGGGAGGCTGACATTAAGTTTCCACCAACTGAGCGACCTTATTTCCACCATTGAACATCTGTAATACAATAAGCAGCTCTCCTAATGTTCCTCCCCACTGGGCAAAGCTGTGGAATTCTGCTGGGCAGGGACTGTCCCGCAGAGATTCAATGGGCTGCCTATGTAGTTCTGCACATGCAGTGCAAGCGCCGAGAGGTGGGACTGGACTGTGAGAAAACGAGGCACAGGAATTTCCAGAAAGGGCTACATGTATAATACCCATCATATAGAAAAAGTGAGGCTTCCCCCTTTTAGCCTGCAACTCAGTACAAAGGGAATTCAGCGAGATGCTGGTTCATGGCAGCATAAATTTAACTTGGGAGTGCAGGCAAAGACATTAATAAAGACCATTTCTGCTACATCCACATTTGGTGCATGGCTGTAAAATCAAGATGGTTAACTGACGAAGGGGAAACAGTTTCTACAAAAGAGGCTTAAATGGGTGGGCAGGGAAAGATCTCATTTTTGCCTTAACTTTACCTACCCGGTGGCCATATGTATATAAAGCTGAATAGGTGTTTTTGCATTTAACCACCAAGATAGGAGAGAGTGATTTTCCCTCTCATCTCCAGATAGCATCCAAGGGTCTCAAATATTAATTAATTAAGCCTCACACCATCCCAGCAACCAAATCCTGATCGCTGTTCTGCTGGTGTAATTGAGATAAGAATCTGTCCCAGGGATTTTTGCCACAACTCACAGCAGGAGCTATGTACCTCTGCTTCCTCCATTTGCAAATGGAAACAATAATTCTTGCCAACCACCCAGAGGGTTGGGAAGCTGAATTCATTAATGAGCCTTTGAACAGTGTTAATACAGGGAAACGGAGTCCTGGTCCCCCATTGCAGATATCTTTTTTAAAGATTATCCCCCCTCCCAAACACCCCATTTTATTATTACTCCACGAGCTCTGCTGGGAGAACAGGCCAAAAGGACAGCTGCTTATCCCCACTCCCACTCTGAACTACTCTGGAGTGAATAGGGCAGGAAATCTCAAGGGAATATGCTCTCTCATGAGAACTGCAGACTTTCGGGCTTCCAGTCAGGCCAGAAGTATGCTGAGGACTGACAGCCTCTCTCCACTAGGCCAAGGAAGGGCAAAGGTAGGCAGTATGCTGGGGAGAACACACATGGGAGCAGCCATTGCTGTACCCTTTACCACTGCCATACCTTGAACTACCCTGAGAGCCGGCTCTGGGCTGAGAGTGCCAGGTGGAGGAGCAGGATATGTCTTCACTGCCAAGTTAACTCAGATGATCAGCACCCAGGTGGGAGCCTGCCTGGACATGAGCAGCCACACTGCAAAGCCCTACCCATGATACTATGTGCTCTCTGGGGCGGCACTCCTCCACGTGTGCTACTAGGACGCCTGTGGACATATCCTGTGGTCCTTTGTGCTGCAGTAGGCTGAGCTGCTTGACGAGTATTTCCCCGTGAATGGTGGGATAATTTATCTGCCCTTCTAGGCATGCCGGGGGGATTGTGGGAAGGCACTGAAGGACTATCAGCAATTGAGTGACTGAGCCTTCATCCTCACTGCAAAGTGAATGGGTGGGTTACCAACCTGAGTGAAAGCAGCACCCGGGTTTTAACCCAACCCCTCAGCTGTGCCAGATGACAGAGATTTGTGCATGGATGGGATGGAGACAGGGACAACACTCAGGTAAGAGCCTGGGCTAACTCTGCAATAAAGACATATTCTAAGGGGTGGCTATATCTCTTTGTATCCTGCCCCTTCCCGCACCTTGCTTACCCACGCAAGAGAGGCCAGAGTCTAGCTGTAATGAATTTAGCATCACAGTCCTCCAAGGGGGATACTGTTATTCTTGTTTTGCAGATGTGGAAAGTGAAGATGTGGAAGATGCAGAAAGGCATTACTGCTGACCCCTAACTTGCCCGAATCAGCGGCAGAGCTGAGAACAGAGCCCTGGAGTTCTCTGACTGAATCATAAGATCATCTTTCCCTACTTCCTCCAAACCAGTTCATCCAGTCCTAAACTTCACAGCCAACACCAAGGCAGCAAAGTGCAAAGTACAAATAACACTAGTGCAGCCCAGTTGGAAGCTGGATGATGAACAGAAAACCAGAAAACACCCTGTACTATTTAAATCAAACAGGTCACTCAAAGCCTATGGATCCTTGCTGAGCTCAAGGGGAATTCTAGGCTCTTCCATCTTTCCCTTCTATGCCTCCTCAAGCTGCAGAAATGAAGGTTATTCGCTTGAAACCAGAGGTCTTTGAGATACTCTCTACCATCAGCGTCCCAAGAGTGTGAATGTGCAGAGTGCATCTCAAAGGAGAACGGGACTTTCTGAGGGGCTATTACACAGACATAAACTGAGCTGCATACAGGTGCCATGAGGAACAGCAGAGTGGGTTAGGATTAGGGTGCCCAGTTAGCAAGTGTGAAAAATCGGGACGGAGGAGGGGGGTAATAGGAGCCTATATAAGAAAAAGCCCCCCAAATCAGGACTGTCCCTTTAAAATCACAAAAAGAACAGGAGTACTTGTGGCACCTTAGAGACTAATAAATTTATTTGAGCATAATAAATTTGTTAGTCTCTAAGGTGCCACAAGTACTCCTGTTCTTTCTGCGGATACAGACTAACATGGCTGGTACTCTGAAACCTTTAAAATCGGGACATCTGGTCACCCTCGTTAGGATTGAATCCAGAGCACTCAGGCTGTGTCTACGTTGGCCTTTAGTTTCTTAGTTCTCCACTGTTGCAGCATTTTATGGGTTCAGTGGTGGGAACACTGGACCATCCAGGGCCGTTTCTGTGGTTTTAACCATCATGCCCTGAAATACCGCTCAAACCAAGTCTAAACATCCCAGTGGATGAAAAGACGAGTGTGGATACAGCTTGAGGAACGGGTTGCTTGGTAAACATTCTATGACATTTGTCATATAAACCATCACTGATGAAATGGTGAGTTCTTTCCACTGACCTGCAGCCTCCGATTATGCCTTTGATTCCTTTTGTAATCAGCTGTAGCTCTGCTCTTGAGTCCAATGGGAGCGGGATCAGGCCCACAGCTTGTAAGCTGTTCCAAAAGGGAAAGACATCAATTTTAGATGCCATGCACCCTCATCACACTATATGAATAGCAGTAACAACGTGCAACCATGGCACCCAGAAGCCACTCATCTGCCTGTTCAAACCAGGAGTTTACTGGGGCAGAAGGGAACTTCTGTGCAAAAGAATGGAACTCAGGCACTCAAATTTCTTTCCTGCATGTTTGCAAATGGGCCCTTTGTGGGTGCAACATGCAAACGTGGATCGTTGGCAGCTGTGAGGCTGCAAGGCCGGAACATTTAGTCCAATGCTTTTCATTTGTCCAAACTAACCTCTCCCCATCACCCTGAGAGCCTCATTTCAAACAAGAAGCAAACTGGGAAACGTTTAGGTGGGTACACAGTGTATGTGCAGTCAGGAAGAGACTGTCTTCCTGTTAGCACTGGAATATCCCTTTAAAGTGTGCGATCTGCTCCAGCATAATCCTGGAGATAAAGCTATAGGATGACTAGTTTGTGCTGCCATTATGAAAAAGAAACCTAGACCTGCCTCCAATACAGTTCTGTAATTGTTCTATCTTTCAACTGCTTGTGTATCCCTGGCTGTATAGACTCTTGCCAGGAAAGCAGAGGGCGTCTCATTTTCAGAGGGTTCACACAGCTAGAGCTTTCTTTTTTTAATTATTATTTTCTTTGTTCAAGGATCCAAGATGATAGGGGAGGGGAAAGAACTTTTGTCCTTTGCTTAAAATAATTCAAAGAGCTTTCCACTGCACATGCCAGGCTCAAGTAGGCATTTGCATAACAAATGAGCCTTCCTCACTTTTTAGCAGGGTACAGCAGGCATACTTAACTGACTGTTGCAGCTCCTGCTAGGCTGATGATACAGCTCTGTATCCAATCCCAACATGTCATGTACAGACTTCTCGCCCATCCTGGCTGCCAACAGATTGGTAACTAGACCTGACTGGAAAAGTTTTTTGTGGTGTTTGAAGTTCCACAGCATTTTACATTTTTTTGCGGGGTGGAGGGTTAATTTTTTTTCATACGTTATGTATTCTACATTTTTATTAAAAATGATATTAAAATGTTCATTTATGAAAAAATCAAGTTTGGGCTAAACTAAAAATTGTAACAACTATTTCATTTTTGATAAAAATGGTTGCAAGTATTTTGTGGGGGGAAAACTGGTGAATTCTTTTTTATTTAAACCTCTCCCCCTAGTGCTGATGCAAACAGTTATTAAAAAAATTTGGACTAGCTCTATTGTTAATTGATAGTAGCAGAAGAGGGTGAAAGCTTTTGTTTTGTTGTGTGGGTATCTCTGCACTGTAGCTAGAAGATGTAATTTCCAGCTCAGGTAGACGTGCCTGTGCTAGCTCTGATTAGGAAAGGGATAGATAAGACAGAAAGTATCCTAATATCATAATCTCTCTATATAAAACCATGATACACCCACAACTTGAATACTGCATGCAGTTCTGGCTGCCCCATCTCAAAAATGATATATTAAAATTAAAAAAGGTACAGAAGAGGATAACAAAAATGATTAAGGGTATAGAACAGCCTCCATATGAAGAGAAATTAAAAAGAATAGGTCTGTTCAATTTGGAAAAGAGACAACTGAAGGGAGACATGATAGAGATCCATAAAATTATGAATGGTGTGTAGAAGATCAATAAGCAAGTGTTATTAATGCCTTTACACAACACAAGAACCACAGGTCAGACAATGAAATAAATATGCAGGAGGTTTAAAACAAACAAAAGGAAATACTTCTTCACACAACGCACAGTCAACCTGTGGAACTCATTGCTAGGGAATGTTGTGAAGGCCAAAACTATAATGGAATTCACAAAAGAATTAGATAAATTCATGGAGAATAGGTCCATCAGTGTTTGTTAGCCAAGATGGTCATGGATGCAACTCCATGCTCTGGGACTGGACGACATGGGATGAATCACTCCATGATTGCCTGTTCTGTTGATTCCCTCTGAAGCACCTGGCACTGGCCACTGTCGCAAGAGAGGATACTGGCGTTGATCTGACCCAGTATGGCCATTCTTATGTGCTAAAAATAGCAATGCTGGGATGGCTGCATGTGCTGTCAGATGGCTAGTTACCCTGAGTACAATCCTGTCTGAAACCTTATGTACATACACGGAGCAGCTAGCCCCTCTGACTGCCCACATAGTCACAGCCGCACAGCTATTTTTACTGTGGTTCCTAGCACAATGGCATCCTGGTCTATGACTGGTGCTCCTAAGTGAAACCACAATATCAGTAATAAAGCTGATCAAGCCCCTAATAGTTTTATAATGAGGACTGTTGCTTTGCCTCAAGCCAGCTGAACACCTGTATTACTTTGAATGTATATATTTTTTTCCCACTAGAAAGGAAAAACCATTTTGCTTTCGTTACTTAAAATAAAACTAAAATGTGTAGATTTCACATCCAGTCATCTGGTGTTTCTAAATAGCACCTGCTTAAATAGCAAGTCCTGGATTTTTCAGCACAGTGCACGTTTGCCTTCATTGCAGGTAGTACCATATTGGCTCAGTTACTCTGGTTAGCCACTGGAGGGTGGAGCCAAATTTCTGCACATTCCCTGTCCCTCCCCCACCCCCACTCCTGTAGAAAGCGTTTCTTACACAGCTGGTCAGAGATATTCTGATGGAACCATACTCCTTTGGAACACACAGTTCTGTTGAAGTCAAAACACTTTGTGAAATCAACTCGATTTTACCAGGATTTCTTTATGGAAGAAAAACAGAAAAAAAAAATCCGACAATATTGAAACATCCTGTTTTGATATTTTTGGAAGGAAATATTTTGACTTTTCATTTTGAAATGATTGTTGTCTTTATTTTGTATATATATTATTAATATATTACATTAGGAAAGTCTAAACTGACCTGAAGCCATTTTTTAAAAACAAATCTCCTTTGCAGAGTATTTCAAAAATTTTGGTTTTCATTCCGATGTGGAATAAAGCCAAATCTCAAAATCCTCCCTAAAAAAACAACAACCTTCCATGCTCCACACAGTTCTAGTTTTTTGTTCCACCTTAATTCCTTGTGTGGGCACCTACCCTGAGTCAGAAGCTAGCCTATAGAACAGGAAGATGTTCTGTAGCCCAAACAATTTGCAGCCTAAAGTTATGCTTTGAATAAGGGTTAAAATGTACAGAATTTGATTTTTTACAGCATTTTTCCAAACACAAAGCACCCTATAAAATTAAGAGTTAAGTTCCAGTAGTGCTGACATCATGAAGGCAAATCAAGCAAGAGCTAAGCATTCATATGCAGCCTTAGATATTGAATGTGTTCTGTTGGGAATGTGGGGGAAGATGTTTGAGGTATCAGCTGCTCTTTTTGAGTTGTGCTCTAGGATTTGCCTGGAAAGGCAGAACAGAACTGTGTAACTCATCACCTTTGATTTCTTCCTACTTTACAACTGCACAGCAGTGTCAGCACTGTAAGATCCAGGTCCAACACCAGAGGTAGAACTGAACCTCTGAATTTATGAGCTGCGGGGCAATGCTAAGTTTCTCACACAACCTAGGCCACTATTTTCAACCATGGCACTGGTTTAAATACTGGACTAGAGCTGGCTGGGCCATTTTAGACACTGTTTCATGGAGAAGTACCAATTTTGATGACATTTTCATCTGCATGTTTTTTGAGCAAGACTTTCACTCTCTGGAGCTTGATGGGTAGGGCGCTAGCCTGGGATGTGGGAGACCCACATTCAAGTCCCTGCTCCATCTGATTAAAGCCGAACTTTTCATCCCAAATCACACAGCAAGGACTTGAACCTGGGTCTCCTAGGCTCCAGCACACACACTTCCTGAATCAAAAAGCTCAGGTTTCAGCCGGAAAACAGACATTTTGAATCAACTCTATGTGGATAAAAATGTTCCAAATGTTCTGTTTTTGTGCCAGTATGGAAGGAAAACAACTCTCAAAAACTTGAAAGTTGCTGCAAAAGAGAATTGTCATCCTCCAGCCAGCCCTGCATGGGAATCTGCATAACTTTGGGGGCCACCTTGGAGCTGCTCTGAGCACACCTTGGAGCTCTTCCTGAGGCAAGTTCTGCATGCAATGCAACTGCAGGAGCAGACATGCTATCTATCCTCCAGTGCAGCGTCAACCCACAGAATTGTGGCTCTACAGCTTATTGGGGTTCTTAAACTTCATCGCACTGCAACCCACTTCTGACAACAAAAATTACTACACAACTCCAGGAGGGGGGACTGAAACCTGAACCTGCCTAAGCCCCATCTCCCCATGTGGGGGAGGAGGTGGCAAAGCCTCACCTCCCCGCACAGAGGAGGGAGGGTGGGGGTGACCTGTAACCTGAGCCCCACCACCCAGGGCTGAAGCCCTTGGACCTGGGTGGTGGGGCTTGGCCTTCAGCCCTGGGCCCCAGGAAGTCTAATGCCAGACCTGGCGACCTCATTAAAATGAGGTTGTGATCCACTCTGGTGTCCTGATCCACGGTTTGAGAACCGCATCTGATAGCTACATCTATAAATAACAAACATAAATGTTAAATAACTGCAGGAAGGTCCCTCCGGTAAGCGCTCCATTCTTTTCCGTTTGTAAGTCATGCATCGTTTCCCCTTGTCACTTCTTCATTTTTGTGGTTTATTGAAATACTCTCTTTTAAACAGCCCTGCAGGTTCCAGCACTGGAGCCAGTTTTCTTGTCAGTCATCTATATTTTCTACAGCATGTACCTCTCCTCTTACACCGTTCCAAGATTTGAAGCGGAGGTTAGTTTTAGACAACAGGGGATGTGCAATGGGAAGGACACTGCAAAGTTTGTTAACTCTGCTGGATTTTGCTCCTGTTTCAAAGAACAAGCTCAAGAAGGAAATGCAAAGAAATAGCCATTACACAGGATGCTCTAGCACAACAAATTAGGCTGGGGGTAAAATTTTCAAAAGTGCCTGAGTGATTTAGGAGCCTAAGTTCAATTTTCAAAAGTAACCGAGGAACCTAAATCCCATTGACTTTCCATAAGAGTTAGGCGCCTAAGGCATGTAGCCACTTGTGAAAATGTTGCACTAGGTCTACACTAGTTTCATTCCTATTTCCCACCATTGTACCGCTGGCACAGTTCCACTCAGGGGTGTTAGTGTAAACAATACACCACAGCCATGGGTGCTTTAGTTTGACTGAGAGGTCCAAAGTAGCCTAGGGGCATTAGGTGCCCGATTCCCACTGAAAATTCCAGCGTTAGCCACCATGGCTTCTAAGCCACCTCAGAGATAGAGCCCTTGTAGCTATGGATTAACCCGATCAGTGTCGATAGGTTAGCTTCATATGGTACCAGCATTCCAGCCAATCCCCGTGCAGCCACTATTCTATTATCGCCACATGTGTTCAGACACAGGTGTTGACAGCTGGGTTCTAGGACTCGCTCTGGAGAATTTTCTGGTTACTTCCCCCCCTTCAAGAACCACCTTATAACAATGGTATAAAACCTAAGGAGGAGTAGAGTCTGCCGCAAAGTCTGGTTCACATTGTACCCGCAGAGTAAACAATCCCTATAGACAGGACAACAGTGAGAAAGCCCTGCTAGCAGTAACCATGTTTAAAGTCAGTCGGAGAGAGCACAGTTTTGATCCCTGGGTGGGGAATACAAGAGCCGCCACTGTGGTATATCTGTGACTTCTTTACAGAGGCATCAAGATCTGTATCATTTGGACCTACAAGCCCCAATCCTCAGCTGCTCCGGCGCTCAGGAGAACATAATAGTCGCTGAGGGAGGAGTAATTATGCTGGCTAGGGTTTGCCTTCATTTGCCCTGTCAGACGTCCTTTGCCAGAGCGGGTGACCCAGAGCTGGCTTTATGCCAACCAGCCAGCCATTCCCCCCACACTAGGGGAATACTCTGCTTCATGTTTAGAGCCTGAGCAAGGATCTTTTGCAGAAGGTGGTGCAAAGTGGCCCTAGGATGGGGCCAGGATCCATGCCCAAGCGCCTGATTCTCCTCTAGTGCTGGTTTGACACCAGTGTAATCCCACTGATGACAGGGAAATTACTTCGGACTTACAGTGGGGTGAGATCAGACTCCACCCCCAATAGTTGCTACCGTTTTACCTTGCTCACTCTCCCATTTCTGTGCCTGTTCCCAGCCTGTGGAAAATCAGGACCTTTGTACGTAGCACTGACACTAGACATGGTCCAAAATGCCAGGTCCAAACACAACCCTGCTCTGGGGACGTTTAGATCCAGATCCAGGCCTGGCCCATCTCTAATCAAACAGGATTCTGCCATTAACACTTGATTTCTATCCCGTCCACAACCTGGAAAGTCAAACTGTCTTTGCTGCTGCTATCTGCATCTTGCAGCTCAGCTCTTTTTAAGATGCCCCCTTGCCTGACGCGGATTGTTTTAAGAAGGGTCTGAAGTGAGTCCAATGTTTTAATAATAGATACCATTTCCTTTAACTGAAAAAAACTTGTTTCCCCCTATATTTAGAAGCTTGTTTCATTGCTCTGCCCTGGGGAGCTCATGTTGTCATAATGGCCTAAGTGTTGTGCTTCTGTCTTATTTTTGACTTGTTGCAGCAACTGTCTGAATCAGATGGAGCCCAGAGCAGCTGCAGACGTATGCTAAGGATGTCCCCCTGCTGTTTTCTAAAGCTCGGAGAGTTGAAACGGAACTACACTCAGGCAAGTCGCTGGGGTTTTTTTTGGTGTTTTTTTGTTTCGTTTTGCTTTGTTTTTTGTAATGGCAGCATCTGAGGTCACCATAAGACCACAGCCTGGGGAAGTTTACTTGCTCTCATTACACAGGCTCATTTGTCCTTGAGTTAGACTGAGCTGCACAATTCAGAT
Organism: Chelonoidis abingdonii; assembly: GCF_003597395.2. Lineage (NCBI taxonomy): Eukaryota > Metazoa > Chordata > Testudines > Testudinidae > Chelonoidis > Chelonoidis abingdonii. The sequence continues at coordinate 12,479,051 of NC_133782.1, read as the reverse complement.
CCAGAGCTGTACCAGAAGCCTCCGCAAAGTCCTGGGGCATTTTGTTCTGCCCTGGGAAGAGGTGAGGGCCAGCTGCAAAATTCCTATTCAGGCTTTGAACCAGAAGTTTGGGAGGGGTGATAATGTTGGGTTTGGGGTTTCAGTTCGGAGCCTTATCCAGTTTATGCCATGCTAAAATTTTTACCTTCTGTAAATCATGCTGAAAGACAACAAGAGCTGTGCAGGGCCTGCATGGGCTTCCTAGGAACCTTTCACAACTGAAGTTTCATTCAAAGTCTGGGCAGCTGGGTTCAGACTCAAGTCTCTTATCCCCGGCTGAACCAGGTAACGTTCTGATGTCTGCATCCAGCCATTTTAGTGAAGTGAATGAGAAACAGAACTGGTCAAGAATGGAGAATGTCGTCCATGAAAACTTTTGAAGAGTATCAAATTTTTATATATTCAAATTTTGTCTAGAAATTGTGTATAGATAATTTTCAGTTGGAAACCCCCCCCACACACACATAGTTTTTGGTGTTTCAGTTTCCTTTTGATGCCTTTTTCCATTTTGCCAGTGAAAACGAGGTGGAAGGGAGGAGAGAATGGACGGAGAGGAAAAAATGATAAATACTCTTCCAAAAAAAACCAAAACAACCCTAAATGTTTTCATTTTCCAGTTTTGTTAAAAAAATGTACAAATGCTGATTTTAAATAAAGGCCTTTTTTGATTAAAAATATTTCCTTTAAAAAATTTTGTCCAGCTCCATTGAGGAACCGTCTCCACCTTGCGAAATGTTTCCTTCATTATGAGCACTAGGGGCCCCATTTGCCTCTCATTTAGCCCTGCAAACACATATGCCTTGCTTTGCTACTGTGACAACAATGGGACTTCTCATAGTAAAGCGAAGCATGTGCATAAAGGTTTGCAATATCGGGACCTTACGCAGGTGTGAATCAGGGTAGCTCCATCAGCGTCAATAGAGGTACCCCAGTGTAAAATGACACGTGAGTGAAGCAGGTCAGAGCCAAACCTGGGAGGCAGTTGCTTTGTGTTTCCATGCCAAGAATATGTCATTCCTGAATGTTGCAATCAAGTTTGGTTCCTTTTATTTATTTGTTTTTAAGTACACTCTGGCTCTTTCTAAACAAACAGGCACATTTATTTCCCCTGCATTAACAGATACACGCAGAACACTAGCCCACTCTTCATGGACATGCCCCAGCCTGCTTGCCCAACCATAAGTCATCTCTCTAAAGAGATTTTTCTCTTTGTGCACCTTGTCCGTTATGCGTTTGACATTTACATTTGATAAACAAAGGTAATACTGATGACAATGAGGAACCACTCTGCATATTTGCCCAGGAACAGAGTCAAGACATTTTTTTAATAGAAATTGAGCAATTTAACTGATGACTGTTTAAACGGTTACATCTACCTGTTGTGTAGCTGCAGATTAATCTGTATTGTGGGACCTAGTCCTGCTATGTACTCTCACATTGAGAGTCCTCTGCACCCTGCAGGATTGGGCCTATCTGATTATAAATTTCCTGTTGAACTGACATACAAAATTAAAGCAGAGGTCCCTGGGATCAGGTCTCCTGCCTTCAGCATTTTCTCAGCCTTATATTTGAAAGGAAGGCAAACACCTATAAATAAATAGCACCCAAACCAACCCAATATGCACCTGGACAATGCTTAAATACTATCCATGCCACATGATGCTCAAATGACTGACATTAATGAGAGTCCATTGATTGATTGAAATGGACTTTGGATCAAGCACAAAAGGAACATCGGAATTCTTCCTTCCTGAATTTATAGGTGATGAGTCTAAGCAGCGAAACATGAGATTTATTTTATTTTATTTCAGCCTATCTTTACAATTAAACTACAGGCCCAGATTCCTGGCTGCACCTGCTTCCGGCACAGCTGAAAAGGGAACTGCAATGAATGGAGCTGGTAGAAGCTTGCTGATCCTGGGGTCAGATCTATGGTAGCCCTGGCTCTAATTAGAACATCCTAGATGCTGCACTAGTTGATGCTTGCTGGCTCTGGCAGGGGTCATGTGCTAGCTGGAGATAACTGGATTAAGAGCTGGAGTCTGAACGCTCCAGATTTAAGGACACTTGGGTCCAGAGTCGGCGTTCAACTCATAAAATACACTGGTAATGGATCTAAAAGAGTTGGATCTGATCTTGCTCTCATTTAAATCTGTGTAAATCAGGACTGACTGTTCTGAAGTTAACAATAGCCACTATTCAAGATGCCACTTTTACTTTGTTGTGAGAGAAAATAATGCGCTGAACGCATTGCCATTATAATGACATATGGCTGGAGATATTTTCTGAACCATTTGTATTATGGTATTGCAAGCTGTAAGCTACATTTTACTTTCAGTAACACCAGTGTATTCCAGAGTAACTCCACTGCAGAACTGGCCCTACACACAATGAAATTGCCCAGAAAACTTAATATTGCCTCATTGGAAAGATTAACCCTTACATAAAATTAAAAGTTCATGCTGCTGGAAGACAGGCAGTTCATTAGTATTACTTTAATGAGGCACTAAACTCACTCAAATGCTTTTATTAATGCTCGTTGCTTACTAAGTGCCAACTGTTTGGCTTCTTTCCTACAGCCCAGCTAGTCTACAAATGCTAATATTTTAGGGGCCTTTGATGTAAAATGTAAGTGCATTACGCCCAGGATCAAGAGGAGTGACAGCTGGTGAGATGAGGCAAACTGAAACTCAGCAGATGGTGTCCAGCATTAGAGTGGCGGCTATTGTAAGAGATGGGGGGAAGTAGGGTGGAAGGAAAGAAGGGGAGAGAATGGGGTCCTGTTCCCACTGAAGTCAGTGGCACACCTCCTGTTGATTTCAGTAGGGGCAGGATCAGGCCCAGAGAAAAGAGCATTGTAGGACAATCAACGGACAATGCGGTGGAGAGTTAATGGAACAGGAAGACATTGAGTGTCCCAGGAAAGAATGTTATGATGATGAGTAGCTGCAAAAGGTACAAAGGAACCTTATTGCTTCCAATCAAGCATTGTTCAGACCCGGGGCTCAATCATCAACTGCAGGTGAGCTGTGCCTGGTGGACCAAAGATATGCCCACTGCACCCTGCACACTGTGCTGGGAAGAGATGGGCTGCTCCTCACAGTCTCTGACCAGAGGAGTTTATAGCTTATTATAAGCTAGATTGTACCAGTTAGCCATACCCCGTAGGGCCTGGTGTGGAGCTGCCCTGCCCTAGGGGAACTCAGGGAGAGGTTGTGCTTGAGATAGCCTGGTGTCTGGGGGGGACTCCTTGCCACATTCGCTGGAGCACTGCTCAGAAGAGTTTGGGAGCTCTCAGATTATAACTCTCTGTGGCTCTTCTGTGGGGTGCAAGGGTTTTTGTCCCCTCCCCTCTGCATTCCCATGTGAAGGACTGGCACCATGTGGCCTTCCCCTTTGTACCGTAATATAGCTATCATCCCCACATACCTCTCTGACATGGATGCACAGGAGAGTAACCCTGAGCAGCTGCGAGGACAGAGCAGTTTGCGAGTCCTGGGAGGGGAGGGGAGCACAGACCATATGTTCCGCCTCCTGCTCTGTGGAGCAGTATGAAAAGAGGGATTAAAAATTGTTGTCCAACACAGCCCGAACAATCAAGCTAAGGTACCAAGACAGGCGGATGTTCCAGCACAGCATGTATGGCTCTGGCTTCCATGATGAACAAGCTAGGGAACAGTTTATGCAAGAGCTTCCAGAAGCCTACATGGCTCAGTCAAGTGGGACATTGCTGGTAGAGTTATCCCTCAAAAGGAACCTCTTCATACAATGCACATTTTGTAGTGTCTCTGCTTTCATCTGGCCCACAATCAAAGCCATCAGAAACCAGGGTTTGTACAAACCTCCAACCAGTTCTTCTCTCAGAAAGCTTTCATCTAGATTAGGCCTGGCTTTAGTCAAAGAGCTTCATCAACACAAAAGGTGAGCAAAGCAAAACAAGAATTTAACCTGGATCTCAACATAGTGTCCAAGATCTGGCTTGGAAAAACCTATTTCTATGTATATTCTTACAGCCCTGTTTCCTGTGTATCACAGTGACTGTACATATCAGCCTCATGCTGTTTATGAGTATAGGCCAGGGGTGGCCAAACTGCAGCTCATGAGTTAAAGTGTGGCTCTCGGAGCCCACTGTGCCCCTCCCATTCTCTACCTACCAGACTTTTGCGGGGACTTGGGTCTTCTGCCCTGTGGCAGGGTGGTGGAACTTGGGGCTTCTGCCCAGCAGTGGAGGGGGTCTCAGGGCTTCAGCCCCACAGAAGGCACTTGGTGGGGGTCAGGGCAGGAACAGGACTGAAGCCCTGAGCCTTGGCAGGCATGACCTGTGGGGCTGATGCCCTGAGACCCCCGACCCCGCAGGGCAGAAGCCCCTAGTCCCACCATTCCGCAGCAGGACTGAAGCCCCGAGCCACAGCAGATGCTCCCCGGCTCTTGAACTTCTGCTTGAACTTTTAAAGATTGTAATATACAGCTCAGAGGGTCAGTAAGTTTGGCCATCCCTGGTAAACACTCATATAGAGAAATGATTGTGTATAATCATCTGCAATGCTGCATCTCATTTGGTGTCATGGCTCAGAGTCAAGTTGCTTGTCTGTGGCCTAAGTTACCTTCAGCACTGGGAATGACTTCAGAGATAACAGACAAATCATGCACAAAGAATGAGTCAGCTCAGTTGACATCATAATTTTGATTTTCTCCATGACTGAATTAGATTCTTTTAGCATCTCGTGTGCAAATAAAAAGCAGGAAAAAATGGAACAGCAAAAAGAAGATGAAAAGGCATGTGGAGCTGGGGATACATGGTTCAATGGGCAGGGAATTACAGGGCTGACAACCCATGGGAAGAATGTACTGGAGGAGGCAGGAAATGGTTGGGAGAAGAAATTCTTCCTTCTACAGATTTTGCTGGAGCTGTGCAAAATATGAACAACAAATTGAAAAGCTACTATACTTGAAATTCAAAGATTTCCCATTTCCCAATCAACTTAAAACCAGGCCCATTTTCACAGGAAATGTCACCAACATATATATGTGCATTTCTCTATTTTAGCGAAAATGGATATTATTCCTTGTGAAACTAGGTCTGTTTTGGAACAAAAAATGCTCTTAATCCCAAGTAAAATGAAGGGAAGGGCACCTATATTTCAGCTAAAAATCATTGTCACTATGAATATGTGAAAACTCACATTTTCACAACTTCTAGATACAAAAAGATGAATTTTGTTCATATTGGGAATATGAGGGATGAGGAAAGATCAGCTGAACTGCAACGGCAAAAAACAGAACTCAGATTTCACCTGGTTCTAATTTTCACTTTCCTGATTCTCTCTCAAAAACTATTTATTAGTTGTACTCTAGCAGTGGATAGAGGCCCCTAACTGAGACTGGCATCCCACTGCCGCCACATTGATATACACATAGCGAGAATATGGTCCCTGCCCTGACGGGTGTATAATTTAATGGCCTGATCCAAAGCCCACTGAAGTCAGTGAGAGTATTTTTATTGACTAAGGAGCAGGTCTTATAGGTACATGTTTAACTTTAAGCACATCAGTGTCTCCAGTGAGATTATCCTTACAGGCTAGAGTTCACCTTTCACATTGTCAGTGGTTAAGAAGGCAGATATATGCCACTCACCATCTGAGAGGGGACTTCATTACTGGCATACACTGGGAGTGCATTGTTACCATCACATACAGGAAAACACACAACAGATAGTACAACTGTAAACAAGGTGCACACTGGCACATTTTGATCATACTGGCAAGAATTCTCTCTTACAAGTTGACTCAAGGTAGAGCTGGGAGGATCTGGAAGGATCAGAGTAATGGCTTACTTCCCCAGTTTGTCACATAACACTAAGCAGTTGATAAAAGCTTCCTTTGAAGAGGTGCCAAGTTACTCCTTGCTTTGCAATAATGATATGATAGTCACTCACTGAAGCGAGGTTTCTGACTGCGTAAAGACTTTACAAGAGAGACACAGAAACAGAGAGGTAGTAGAAAGAGTTCCTACTCAAAGAAAGAGATGAGAGACTTGGGTATATTGGTAATTAGTTACTGGGGTTTGCTCCTTTATAGTACAAATAAAATTCCAATTGTGTTCCCTATAGCACCAACCCAGAGTTACCAGGACTATCCTGACTGTATTTATCAGCATTGTCCACTTCAGGCATTGAAAGATAACACTGGGTCCCCCCAAAATCATGAGGTTGACTTTAAAAGCATAAGATTTTAAATATAATAAACCTTGGGCCAGGGTGCTGGAATGATTTGTATAGCGGGGGTGCTGAAGGCCAAGGAACAAAACTGTGAATGCTGTATAGGATGGAAGCTATGCATTCAGCATCTATTATTACCTCAAGCCAGGGGCTGCTGCCGCACGCCCCAGCTCCCTAGTTCCCCTGCTCCTGTGTTGAGTGCTGTTTATTTGCCTTCTGTTTTTTGAGCTTTAACAGTCACATTGTCAAGCTTTTCTCTACTAGAAACTTACCTTTTTTATTAAGTGAAATTCTCCGGTGAGTCTATCTGACTCCAGATCTTCAATTTCACAGAAGAGTGGCTGTCTTTAAGGTGTGGGATAATTTTCACCTGGTGAATCTGACTTATGTTTTCTGAAGAGTCAGTAAAAAAAACCCTAAACCTACACAAAGCACATAACTCAGGCCAGGGGTGCATTGGCATGTGCATATGTGTCTAGCTGAAACTGCTAAAGTATGTTACCATTTTCCTAACTTTCTAGTTCAAAGAGCATGACTCTTGTTTCCTCATTGGCACCCACAGCTGTGAGGTCCTCCGGATAGTCTGCAATGTCCCTAAAACTAGTCATGCTTGAACCTTCTCTGGGGCCAGTCTAATGACCTTGTGGTTTAGTGGTTTGCAACACCGCATGAACCACATGGTTCTCAGACCTGCTCTCCAGCTCCCCAAGCCTGCTGGGGCTGAGGATACTGTGGGAACTGTATTGTTCAGCCGCTTGTAGGGGAATCAGCCTCATATCACCATGCAGCAACTTCTCAAGGGGGAGTGCAGATGTCAATGAAGGAAGTGGATCACTAAGCCACCCACTCCCACAGAGCCTGCATGCTCCACTGCTTTTCTGTGCTCTCTCTCTCTCTCTGCAGGGAATGCTTCTGCCCTTCTTTCTCAGTGTACATTCCACGAGAATCTGACCCCCAGGTTCTGTGAAAGGCAGCAGCATTAGGATACAGGGCAGTAGGTTTGTTTTCCTACATGCGGTGCAGTTCTCTGCTGCGCCAGGCTGGAAGGGCCACCGATTACAATGGAAGGAATTCACCTCTTCCATGCATTTACAGGGTTTTTTTGTTCCTCAGTGACCTACAGAGAATAAAGGTGGTACTGAATGAAATACCTCCCACACTGTAGAAGGTACCCTGTAAATGGTCTATGATAAGCTCACTCTCAAGGACTGAGGCCCATTGACAGGGAAAAGTGAAGGAAGCTTGGCCTGCTGCTGCCCATGCTGCTATTACAGGATTTGTACTCTGTATAATCGAGAGGCCTCAGACAAGATCAGGGCTCCACTCTTCTAGGCATAGCACAAAGTGAGAGCCAGCCCCTGCTCCAGAGAACTTATGATCTAAATAGACAAGGCAGTGGAAGGAAGGATTGTTATCCCTAGTTTATGAACAGGGCACGGAGAGATCAGACACCTTGGCCAAGATCACACAGAGACGGTATGTGAACCCACATCTCCCAGGTCCCACTCCAGTGCCTTAATCAAAAACGCATCTCTGCTGCACCCCTACTAGACTCCGGGGGTCTCAGCCTGGCCCCTTTCAGGAGCACAACATTCACACTGTGCTCTAAAAACATGAGTGCCAGCTCCCTCCTGCCTCTCCCAGGTGACTCGCCCCACAGATTAATGGCTGCACAAACAATCTCTGCCCGCCATGCTTCGCTCTCTTTGTTTAGGTAGCCGCTTTGCTTTTAGTTCCTTCTGAGCAGGTGTTGTTTGCTCTCTCGACTCAGCGTTTGTTTCTTAGTGAAACTGACTACAAAGCCTATGGAGTTGTTGCTATTTATTTTCTGCCCTGGCCTGCTTTGTTAATGGTGACCAGGTGGGTGGGCAGGTGAGTCATTTGTTACTGGATGGGAGATGTTAAATATTTGCATTAATAGGTATGGGCTGCTGTTCTTTTTACAGTTCAAAAAAACCCACGAAGGGGAAAACAACACCCAGACTTGGTAGGCTCCAAGGCTCCGGCTAACTCCTTGCTCTCTATGCATGCCTGAGTTCAGCAAATGATCTCATAGAGAAAAAGCAAAACAGAAGTCCTGCGATTCCATTGCTTTGTAGGAGTTTATTTTACGATGCAAGGAATTAAAATATATTATGGGATTGTCTCTCATTTAGAGGGAAGGAGCCTGGTATTCTGAAGCCCTTCAGAGGCTGATTTTGTAGCAATATTTCTCCCCACTTTCTCCCCTCCCAGGGATGATGAGAAACTGTTTGCAGATTTCAGGAAAAGAATTACAGTAACACCAGTGTAAATCTGGAGTAACTCCAGGGAAGTTAATGGGATTATTTTTGATTGACACAGGTGTCACAGAGCAGAATTTGACCCTTTATATCTATCTGACCAATAGAGTTTCAGGAACCATGGAAGTGATGTGCTAGTATGCACGAGTCATGGGTTTACTCCATTAGCATCCTACATAGAAGGGTCTGGACACCAAACCAGCCTATATATCACCTTGGGGAAGCGTGTTGTGTCCTTCATGGGAGACCTTTGTGCTGGGGAGAGGAGGTGGAAACTCCAGTTGCGCTTAGGCACTGGTTGTTGCATGGAGTTTAATAGTGAAGCGACAGATGAAGAACCTGTGGTTCTTTCTTCCCACATCCCATCTTGGCCAGTGCCTTGTTTCCAGCATCATGACTAATGCAGTGTCAGGACCTGTTACATCACTGTTCAAGCTGCAGAGCAAAGTCAAAACAATTCTGTCAGCCAATGCACTGCGAACTTTGGAGTAAGAAGTGCTATATTAGAAGTTTGTGAGGCAAAGGCGAGACATATTTTACAATAATAAGGTCATTTCAAAACCTTTTAAATCGTTCCAGCACACAACAAACACTGGCTGGAGCCGTCATTTGCTTGGTGAAAGCTCTCTGCTGTGTTGGACCCTTTGAACAAGAGATGGGATAACCTGGAAACATTTTTCTACACCACCCCGCATTAAACATAGCAGATTCAGCTAAATATAGAATATGTTAGACAATTTTAAATTAAACAAACTCACTTAAATTAAATATCAGTGTTTATGGTACTTAAAACAGGTAGCATGACCTCATACATCTATAATAAATACCTATTGAACTGAAGACACATACAGTGATGTACCTCAAAACCCCAAACCAAACAAAACCCCAGAAAACAAACAAACAAAAGCTGCAAACAAGCAAGCCACAGAGTCATAGAACCACAGGGTTAGAAGGGACTGGAGCTCCCCTTTGTTGCAATTCTATTTTAAAATAAATCTTGTCTTTGGGTGGGATGCACTTTATGAAAACATCCTAGCAAATTCCAGATAACAATCCTACATTGGTGTAGTACCTTTCAACTAGAACAATCTAGGTGTAAAGTCTTCAAGGGAAGGACCATGTGACTGTATGTGGACAGTGCCTAGTGTGAGGGCGGCTATCTTGGCTCACACACCTGAAACTGAGTTGTGGACCTCTGCAGCTGAGAGCATAAATCTCTATGGCTTCAGCTAACCAGCCAGACTCAGTAGAAGGAGGCTAAACCAGACTCATGTGCTCATTGCGGTTTGGGCACAGAGGGGGATGCATTACACGCACTGACCAGTGAATTACCTATTTACTCTGGCCAGCGGAAGCTCATCTCAAGCCTCTGAGGCCCACAGCAGCAATTGGAATCCTAGATAAGCCTCCATATATATCACAACCTCCATTCAGGAGTGAATGGGAACCTTCAGAGCTGGAAGCCTGTATTGCTACGCTTGAGCTGCAGAGTCATGCTCCCAGGTGGAGGCCTGGAACAGAGTCCCATATTTTATGGCTCAGGCACAGAAAGGGACACAGTGACCTCTGCCCAGTGGGTTACACATGCACAGTGGGCATCCCTGTTCCTGATTTGGGCCTTTGGATGCTACTGCACTCGAAATAGTAAATAGGCATACTAATAGTTACGTGCTTTGCAACAGTGACCAATGGCTTGAAAACTATACGCAGAGATCCAGTATTGGAATGCAGGTACCTCTTGGGTGAAACATGGCAGCTGTTTACCAATGCACAACAATATCAGAACAGCAGCTATCTATGGGAGTCCTCTCATTTTTTTTTTCCAACAGAGACAGTCTATAGTCCCATGTTGTAGTTCAGTGGATCCTAATCTGCTGATTTGAGCAATATCAATCTCTGCTGAAACTCCCACTTCCTCCTGAGTGACTGCTGACTGGCAAAGCTTTGAATTCAGGACCACCAATGGCTGATACCCTCATTCCCACATGCCTACTGTATGACGTAGTGCTAAGTGGCCTTTCTCCTATGTTCCAAACAGACAGAGTATGCACTTGGCACTGCATATGCTGTGGTTTCAATCACTCTCTTCTTTCCCCCTCTCTCTTTCTTTCTTGTAAAGCCTTTGGTTTGTCAGACTCTGTCAAACAACTTCTTGTGCCAGGTTTTTACAAGAATCCTACTTGATGCCCACTGCCACATACCCTCTTTAAACAATACTCCGTGAGGTACTGCATGCCATATATAGCCAAAAGCTAGGGATTTCCCAGGCCCAGAGGCGTGCTTGCAGAACAGAGAATGCATCATTTCTCCACCTTAGCTCAATATAAGTGTGCATGGCAGCCAGGCATATTGCACAGTTGTCTTTTTATTGATTCCATACAGCAGTGGATGGGGCATACATTTAAAAAAAAAAAAAGGCAATGATCCAACGGAACCTGACCACAGGCACATGCTGAGCCCTAATGGATACATTCCCAAAGTGACCCAAACCGAAGCAGCAAGAACACAAACACACAAAAACCACAGTGACACAGGATCTGAATGCAAAGTTAGCAATAGTCAGGACATGACCAAATAAGGCCCTTTTTGCTTTGGCCTAATGTAAACAAATGGCTGGATTACACAGAGTTGCAGCCTGAGTTTTGACAAAGATGTTCATGTAAGATTTGGCAATTCCTTGGGTCCTCGTTAGCTGTGTTAACAGTCAGGACGCTGAATTTTTATGGGGCAAAGGAAAATGTCAATACTGTGCAGCGAGACAAAGTGGGTGAGGTAATATCTTTTTTTGGACCTGCTTCTGTTTGAGAGAGAGCTACAGAGCTCTGATTCCGACCTGGGAGAATGTGAAAAGCAACGTGTGAAATATTCACAGAGACACGCTTTCGAGCCACACGGGGCCCTTCTTCCGGCTCTGTGGCAGGAAAGCATCTCTCTCTCTCTCACCAACAAGAGTTGGGCCAATAAAAGATATTACTTCACCTGCCTGATCTCTCTAATATCCTGGGACCAACATGGCTACAACTACACTGCAGGCAATATTGTACAGACACATGCATTTCAACACGTGGAGGACACGAGTGCAGCAAGAATACAACACAAGCCTTGGGATTATTTCACATGTTGCTTTTCCCATTCTCCCATTCAATCCTGCAAACAGGAGTGTGAGAGCTCTTTACCGGCTGAGCAAAAGTCAATGGGGCTGCAGTTCTATCTGGAGTGGCTAATGTAATGAGGATCCACATTCCAAAGAGCTCTGCTAATCTCTTTCTCACTGACACTTGCCAGCCTTCCAGCATCACTCCAGTCTTTGTGTTCAGACTCCTTCCCATCCTTTTGTTCGGAGCATCCAGACTCCCAGGTTTGCTGACGTGTGGATCATCTCCTTGCTGCTAAGTCTTCTGGGACAGGATGTCAGCCCTACAGGAGCCAAACAGAAGCCTTCCCTGGAGTAACAGTTGGAAAACCTTTATATAAAGGCTGATGCTTCGTCCTCCTCTCTCTCCTCAGATTGCTAAAAATGGTCACTCATCCTACAATAAATTGAAACCCTTTATCACAGAACAGAGACTCGGAAGCATTGCGAAGAGCTGTGGAGAAATCCTGACACATGGGATGAAATGCTGGGCTGGATTCTAAACTCTTTGCTTAACAAGGTGGTGTCTGCACTCAACTTTTGTTTTTAAAAACCCTGCCTGCTATTGCCACCACAACTGCAGCTCTACTGGCGTGAGCAATGATGGGAACCTTACTCTAGATGAGACACAGGTGTGTCATCAACCTTGTTCGGAGTTGCTCTAGATGACGTAGTGGTTAAAACATTGCTGGTGCCTTGACTGGACTGGGGCTCCTGCTGTTGTTACTATCCCTGTGACTGCACTGGGGGAAGCAATGGTGGAAAAAATAGCATAGACAAGGTCCTAGTTACAAAAATGCATCTTTAGGCAGAAGCGCCGCCAGCTTTTTTGGTGGCCTAGGCGGTGGAAGGTCCCGACCCCAAAATACCATCCCCGACAGAGGCTGTGGAAGGTCCTGCCCCCAAAATACCGCCAACAATCGAGGCGGTCAAAGGTTGCCTAATGGGTTGCGCCGGCCCTGTCTTTAGGGACAGATTTTCAAAATTGCTCATTTAGGCACCGAAGAGAAACTGGCAGATTTTCAAACGTGCTCAGCATCCAGCAGCTCCCGGTGAGAACATGTTGAAAATCTGGCTCTTATCCATTATGGAAGGGCAATTCAAAGCCACAGAGCCAGCTTGAGGCTTACAATTAACATCCCTTTATGTTTTTCTGAGGCAGTTTAGAAAGACCAGATGATGCAGTGTATGTATCTGCGTCTCAGTGTATGGGGCTGACACCCAAACTGCACCAACAAATAAGGGAACGAATCTTCAAATCTCACCAGCAACCCATCGCGCAGGCCCTGATCCAGCAAAACAGGTAAGCACAAGCGGAACTTTACGCATGTGAGTAGTCCCATTGACTCACATACTTACAGGGAAGCAAATGCTTTGGCCATGATGAACTTCAGGGGCACTCTCCCAAACTCTCATTGCTATTGATGTCCAATAATCCCTACAGCTGTTGAAGGCTATTGGGTTGAACCCTAACACTATAAAAAAATCCCTTGGTTTCAGGTTTTGGCTTGAAAGGGGAATGTCAAACAAACCTTGAAGACGACTTGAGCCATGCTTTTATTGAATGTCTAAAGTTGTAACCTTAAGATTACATCAACATAGATTTTTGCCTTCAATATATACAGTAAAAGTCTTTGGATGAACCTGTATAATAATAACAATGCCCTCTGCTGTGTTTAACTAGAACAACACGACACTCAAGACCTTAACACTGATACTGCCCCATGCTTCTTCATGATATTTGGCACAAGAAATATTCCATGGCAAATTTTATAGGAATAATTTGGAGACAGTAGAGTCTGGAAAATATTACCAATGCAGGATATTAAAAAACAAACACTGGAGATAAAAAAAAATTGATTCTGTGTATGCAGGATACCCATAAATGTGTTTTAAGAGACCTTGTTATATTTTATCCCAATGGGCATGATTGTTTTTATAGACATCAAATTAGAGAGACATTAAACTTCCTTCTTCAGAATACACAGTGCCTGGCTATGCCATTTCAGGTAAACTCATTGGCCAGATGTCCTTAATCAACACAGAGAAGGTTTTGCAGAGAGGGACAACCATTTCCTTTGAAACAGCTTTTTCAGAGATGCCAAGAAACCCCTAGACAAGACTAATCAGTGCCCCCTGGGCTAGGAGAGATGCTGGATATGTGCATGGAAAAAGCAAGGGAAAGCTAAGGAAGTGCAGGGAAAAGCCAATGCAGGGAATGGAACGCACTGCTGATAACAAGACTATAATGAGTTGCAACAACAAAGGCCCCTTTTGCAGAAAGCATGTAAGTGAAGGCTTAAGACCCACTGACTTCACTGGGATTTAAGCACAGGCTTAAAGTTAAGCATGTGCTTAAGTACTTTCCTGACTAGGGGGCCAACGCTTCGTTGAATGGACTGTTGTGATGCTGCCAGATTGGATCCTGTGTTGGTAGCACTCACTGTATTAGGAACAAAGGTCACTTTACTTTTCTCTCTCATTTCTTGGCTTAACAGTGGTTTTACACATCACTTTGGCCAAGAAATGGAGACTTTTCAGTGGCTTTGAGCAACACATTTCTGATTCAAACACAGCCTCTCTGGGAACATCAGTTGAAGAGGTGTCAAATGTTCAAGTCCCCATGCCTCCTCAGCTCCACTTCTGGGAAAGCTGGAACTACCAGTAACACTACTGTGGGGCATTCAGGGAGGATCTGTGAGTCCTGTACCCCACTGGTGAGTGAGTGTTACAGGCCCGCGTACCAATACAGAGGATAGGAGTGCTCACTCACCAGGGGTTATAGGAGTGCTCATTCACCAGGGCGTTATACGAGTGCTCGTTTACCAGGGGGTTATACAAGTGCTCGCTCACCAGGGGGTTATACGAGTGCTCACTCACCAGGGGTTATATGAGTGCTCACTCACCAGGGAGTTATACGAGTGCTCACTCACCAGGGGTTATATGAGTGCTCACTCACCAGAGAGTTATACGAGTGCTCACTCACCAGGTAGTTATACGAGTGCTCACTCACCAAGGGTTATACGAGTGCACAATGGGTGGAGTGGGAAAGGCTCTTTCTACCTTCCCCCAGCCCTATTTACATCCCTGCTCAGGGCTACATATCCTCTAGTCCTCTGCAGTCTATGTAGCTAACAGAAAACACCAGTAAAACTCCAAGGAAGCTCTCAGGGCAACTGATTTGTTACATCAACCTAATGTCACTCACAAATTCTGCTTCAGTGAAATTAGACACTGGCCCATACGCTTCAAAACTAAATTGCCAATGAGCTGCCGTTGGAAGGTTGCCGTTTTTGTGGCTCCATCCCAGCAAGAAGGGATGTTTCTGTGATATGTTTGCCAGAGCCCTCAGATTTCTGTGCTGCTTCTCCTGTGCCGCATAGCTCGGGGTAATGCAAAGGCATACATTGCTCACGGCAAAGTGCGAGGGCTGAGGGCTAGTGTAATTGCTAGTTTTGAACACTTCATGTCTCCATGTGTATTTCTTTAGCATGCACTTGCTTTGCTGCCACCGATGCTTTAGGGGAGGGTCTGTCAGAGCTGGAGCCTGAATGTCACCCCCTGAAAGCCAAGAGCCGCATCCATTTTTATAACGAGTTTGCCTTACAGATATGTTGCATTATCTGAGCAATACGTAAGGGAAAAAAATGAACTGCAGCTCCTCCTGCCACTTATTTACCTTCTGTTTAAACAGTGTCTTTTAAATCCACTCAATCCCTCTGCTGAGCACCCATTTACTTGGCACCTGCAGTGGTGCTGGAGAGTCTATTTTTAAAAGCACATTACTGGCTTTTATCTTAAGTTGCTGCATATTTTTCAGCACTCGTACTCTTAAACACATTTGCAGATAAAAGCAGAGAGGAGAGAGGGGCTAAATGCAGCAAGCTTGGCAGTGCAAGCTGAGAATTAGGGAGGAGGTGGGTAACCAGTGCAAGAAAAAGTACCTAAATGCTCCCTGGAATAAACTGTGAGTCATCCTGGGTCAAATATCAAAGGTTTTTCTCAGTTTTGGCTCAAGGAAAAACTTCTCGCTGAAGTCCAAGGGAATTTTCCTTGAGTAAGGACTTCAGAGTTCAACATTCGCCTGGTATTGTTAGCATCACAACTCCATGCAACCAACTTGATGGAATTACTGTTTGTGCAGCACACAGAACTGACAGCTCTGGAGACTGCTCCAGTGATTATGCAAACTTCCCCATCCCTGCCCCATGACCAATGATCCTCAGTTCTCACCTTAAGACAACACTGAAAGTCTCTTGCTTCTGTCATGTATTCAAATGGCAGATGCGTCCCCTGGTCTCAATTCTGATCTAAAGTCAGTGGAGTTGCACCATTGTAAAATGGGTGTGAGGTTGGGATCAGTGCCCAGGTGCCCTAATCTGTACATTATTAGACAGGACAACCTGACAGGAAGTCTTGGTGAAATGGCAGCATTTGCTGAGAGGGACACCCTGCCCCACTCCCAGTTGTGGGGATGTGCAAGAGGGCCAGGAATTTCTAAACAGCTGTTCTGAAAATCCATTTTCAGCACGTAGACAGCGGTTCTGACATCAAACCTGGTCAAACTCAGCACTTGTGCTTTGAATTTGGGGGTTGGTTTCAAGTTCAAATCTGGAACTCCTGGCAAAATGCTGGAGGTGGGACCAACCTGACTGAGAGCGAAGCAAGTTTTGCATTGTGAACCCAAAGAGCTGGTCTTGGCATGGCCCTAGATGCACTAGTGTTCCCCAAAGTTAGGGAGGATCCCTGTAATACCTACAAAAACAACTAGGAGTCCGGTGGCACCTTAAAGACTGACAGATTTATTTAGGCATATGCTTTTGTGGTTAAAAAACCCACTCCTTCAGATGCATCTGAAAATCTGCATCAGATACATCTTGCATCTGAAGAAGTGTTTTTTTCCCCCACCAAAGCTTAAGCCCAAACAAATCTGTTAGTCTTTAAGGTGCCACTGGACTCCTCGTTATTTTTGTGGATACAAACTAACACGGCTACCCCCTGATATTTAATACCTACAAAACACTCCACAATGAATAAGCAGCTGGTATTTGAAGTCTGCTACTTCTTGTATTGTTCCTAATCATTCTCACTGTGACCATGTCCTTCACCTGCCTTGTTTGCTTTTCTCCAGCTGTCGTCTCTTGTTGTATGCTGAGATGTAAGCTCTTTGGCACAGACACTCATTCCTGTGTCCAATGATTCACTGATCCCTGATGAGGTCTTCTGGGCATCACAAGTAACAATATAGCAATAATGACCCCAGTGCAGTATGTAGTCTGACAGGTGCTCCAGTTAAACAAGGATTCTGGTTCTATCAATTTCTGCTGTCGCAGGTACAAATCCTGCCCAACTTACCATACAAATGGAGTTACACACATGCGTAAGGCAAACAGGATCAGGCCTCTTCTGGGAATCATTAAAACATTGACTGAATTGTTCTGCTTGACACATTTTATTCTCAACCCAGCAAATTGGAAAGGCAGTATCTGTGATGGATGTAAGGTATCCTGTGCCAATTCTGAGAACAGATGGAGTGGCAGTCTCTTTGTTTGAGAGATATGGGTCTCTTCTTAATGGAAAGGTCTGTACAGAGAACATCCAGGGTCAGTAAGCTGACTATTTACAGCAAGTTTTGCACAAAAGATATGATAAATCCATCACCGTTCAGTGGCGTTACAAACAGGGCTGCTAAGTGAGACAAGGAAATGGTCCTTCCAGAAACTGCAGGATGTAACTTAAAGGTCTGAATCAAAGCCCACTGAAGTCAATGAAGACTCCCATTGACTTCAGTGGGCTTTGGATCAGAACCTGAGACAACATTGTGAGAGGTACCAATTCCCGGTCACTGAACTGTCATATATACAAGGCTCAGGCAGGCTCTGGACTGGATTAGATGGCATGATGGCAAAACATCTGCCCTTGTCTGAGCCTTATCTATACCACTGCTGCTATCCCTAATGGATCCAGGCTCAGTGGGAAAGATGGGTCTGAAAAATCCTAGTGCAAACTAGGCCTCCTTTGGATTTACGTTCAGTCCTACCACTCTTTGCACTTTGTTTTCCCCATTATGCCAGGCTGCATGTTCCTGCTCTGCAGAGCCACCATTTTCAGAAGAAACCTTTTATTGTCACACAGCTGATAAGGAGGCCTCTTCTAGAACAGACGCTTTTCTGCTGGTGGTGACAGTGTCCTGAGCACTGAGAGAATCCTGTTAAGTGTGAGGAACAGTGGGGCCTTGATTCTGATCAGGTGCTCCTGGTTCTTTAAATATGAAAGAAGCAGTAATCCTAGTGGTAGTGTCGAAACACTGAATGAAGTCATAAGTACAACTGGATCCAAGTTGCAAGCTGAGATCTGGTTCCAAACTTCTCCAGAGCTTGGAGATGTTCTAGACTGGGGTTTTGCTTTTGGGGCCATCTCCACTAATAATAATCCTCTTATTGGTCCTGATGCAGGCACCAAGCTCTCCTACATGGGCAGCTGTAGATTCCCCTGGAGATCAGAGGCATACAGCTATCTCCCCCACAATGGGTCACACACCAAGCTGAGCTCAGCTGGACCTAAGGATCAGGGCATTAGTGTGAAGGATGAAGACAGCACAAGAAGACTCCCACGAGTCTAGGTAAAGTGGGAAGAAAGATGATGAGAGACCTTTTTACCCAATAAACTGCAATACACAGCCAGAGCAGGAGTTTGGAGACGTGTCACAGAAGGAAAGTGAAGTGAAGGAATTTTGAGTTACACAAACAAACGGGAAAGGAGTTTCAATTCCAGAAGACGGGGAGGAAAAAGAGCAAGAGGATGAGATTAGTCAGACAATAAAATGAAAATGAGCAAGAGGTGAAGCAAAATGTGCTGGAGATAAGAGGTGGTAGATTACACAGCTGGCAGATGGACAGGATCAGGCAGCCAACAAGGGAACAAAAAAACATGTACTAAATCTGTAAAAACCTTAATGGACTATTTAAAAGACCATTTTCTCCAGAGAAATACATCATTATATCAGAGGGAACACAGTCTCCCTCCCCTGCTCCGGGTTAAATGAAATCATGCTACATAGTGCATATATGAGATGAAGGCTGGTTCCATTGTACAGTGTACAGGCCAGTCTGTGCAGCTTCCACATAGCCCGGGCACCTGGAAACCAAAGAGAACAGCAACCCTACATCCATCCTCTCCACCTCACCATCTACAATGCAGCAGATATCTGGCTCCACACAGGGCTGTCCCTCCTATATGCCACTTCAGTGGTGTGGAGGGGACTTAAATCTAGGGCTGGTCAGAAAAGACATGTTCCATTTCTGACTCTGTGGCTTGATGGTTAAGGTACTCAGCTGGGATGTGGGGGAACTACAGCTCAAGTACCTGCTTAGCCGGCTTTGAAGCAGGAGCTTTAGCTTGGGTGTCCCACATCCCAGTGAGTGCCTTCACCAGTTGACTTTCATGGGGTCTCTTGCTCCCTCTTTCTGTGTGTATGGCCGGAAATTCCATCCTGGACCTTTCCAGTGAAAAACGGTTTTGTGCAAATGTTCCAGAATGGCTCTATTTAAAACTGCACTAAAGAAGTAGCTGGAGATCCCTGGGTCACATGGGAAATGACCCATATTACCCACCCGCTGCCTCTCCATGTGGAAGGAGCTCCTGAGAGTGGAGCGAGAACATGCTGCTCCTGAGCCTTTGGACTTATTTATATCAACATTGTGACTGTTCATACACAAATGGGGGGCTGCTCAGCCTAGGCCGTCCCCAGGAAAAGGGGAGGGGAAAAGGTAGTGTATGGCTATTTTAACCTAGTCAAACTGAAGGTCCAACACAACATGTTTTGTGTGGTTACAGAATAAGGGAGTGGCCTAAATTCAACAGATCAACCTTTGACGTTCAAGCTTCCCATGGTTTCATTATAATGCCCTTGACAATGTTCAGCCAAGCTGGGCAGATAGCTTATTACCAAAGGGAGGTGCTGGTTTGTACCATGCATATGATTAAGTGCAGAAGGGGCTCTCTCTGAGTTTGGTCACCGAAGTGGCTCCTTCTGTCAGGAAAAGAAACAGCTGCTGTTGAATATATTTTGATAACAAAGAAAAAGGAATAAACTGGAATGACGGTAGCACACATTTGAAATTCCAGGGCTTTGGTGCAGTTACCAAAATACTTCTCATATTCCCTTAAGCAGCCAGGTGTTTTATTCCTGAATCCTAGGGGCCTTATGGGAAAACCCAAAAAAGCACAGGACAGGTAAGATAAAAATAGAGATCATAATGGAGTCCTAAAATTAGGCAGAATTTCTCCCAGTGGTGCATCTTTGGCACGGCCCTCCACACCCCTCTCTTGCATCTGGGATCTCTTAGGGCAAAAACTATCCCTAAGACCTGGTCTACACTACATAGATAGATCGACATAAGGCAGCTTATATTGACCTAACTCCGTAAGTGTCTACACTAACATGTAGCTTCCACCAATGTAACTCGCCCGATATACGAACTTAATAACTCCTCCTCCACAAGAGGCATAGTGCTTAGGTTGATGTAGTTAGGTCGACGCGGTGTCCGCATAGACACTGCATTGCTTACATTGACTGTTGTTGCCTTTCAGAAGCCATTCCACAATATTGCACACTGATATTCAGATCAGTGCAAGTGCTCCTGGTTAGGGCATGCACCGCCGACACAAGGAGCATAGTGTGGATGTGCAAAAGCAATTTAATTGCTGCGGGGGCTGTACATTGAGATAACTTAGATCAACTTAATTTTGTAATGTAGACTTGCCCTAAGGAGCAGCCCCTCAGATCTGTGTTACTAGAGCTAGTCAGAAAACACAGTTCCTGTCCTGCAGGAAATTCTGATATTTCAAAATTTCCTTTCATCCTAAATCAAGACTGAACGTTGAAATTTACAGAGAAACGGAAATTCCAAAACATTTCATTTCAAAAACACTGAAATGACCTTATTGAAATGTTTCATTTAAAAATGCCCAAACATTAGAATATAAAATATTAATTATTATAAACTATATATAAGTACGACACATCAATAATATATACTATTAAAAGCACTAGCAACTGTTAAAAAGTTAAAAATGTAAACTCAAACGAGAAACTCACAATGAAATACTCCATTTCAATTGGAATCAGTTTGAAAACTTTTCTTAGAAAACTCTTGTCAAAAATCAACATGCTCCTGTGATACATCTTGACTCCGGCAAAGCAGTATTTCCTGACAGAAACTGTTCCCCTGAAATTTCTTCAACCAGCTCTGTTACTGAGGAGCTTACTGCAGCCTTGTAACAATGGGAAATGCTGCTGCTGCTTTATTAAAGCTGCAGAGCTGCGATGGGCTCTTGATTTTTGAGCATGCAGGACAGCAGATGTCTATGTGGATTTATTTTCTTGCACTCTAAATTTCTTACAGTGCAGCCAGAACCCCGCTTGCTGCATGGACAAAACAATTACTTTATACCAAAGATGGAGGGAACTATCTCCTTCTGAACTGACTCAGATTTATACTTTTGAGTAAATCTTGTTCAACAGAGTGAAAATGGCATATCTGCTTCCTTAACCAAACAAGGCATTTCCTGGAGCATTGCTGAAGTACATTAGCCAGGACTAGCTAGTTGAGGATGATAAGGCAACTTTTATCAAGTAACTCTCATTAATGCATCTCAATTGGCATTAACTGATTAACAATTAGCAGACTTTTGACTGCTATTTAAGACTCATCATGCCCTTTTCAATAAACTGTAGGTCTTTTGGAAGATAAGCTTTAGTATGTTTTCAACTCCGCCATTTTAGACGGGCCACACAGTGGCTTTTGGACCTGATTCTGATCTCTGTTCTCCCAGTGTGACTCCGTAGTAACTTCCATTGACCTACACTGGCCACTGTAAACTGGCAGCAGATGTTTCCGACTTTAGAGGGTCTCACTAAATCATTTACAAGAGTGGATTTTTGCAGGATATTTTTAGAGCCTGGGTTCTCCTGGGCTGTGGGGCAGATGGAACCTGCATTGCACGTGCCTTGTAGAAAAAGGAAAAGCATGCAAGGAAAATAGGTGGTTACACTGTAAGATTGTAAGATCTTTGGGGCAGGGACTGTCCTTTTGTTCTGTGTTTCCACAGTGAGGTCCTGGGGCACCTAACTGTTACCATAATATAAATAATAGTAATACGTCTTTATTATGTACTTAGCCGTTTGCAGCCCCTCCTCACCACCTACGTGCCACGCCAGCCACATAGGAAATAAGTGGTTTGAGTTCCCGACACTTTCCAGTGTGGACCCTTATTAGCTACCTGAAGGTGACTTACACAAGAGGCAGGGGAAAGGGGAAAGGTAGTTTGCCTTACCTGATTTTTCTCTTTGTTATAATATATAAAGAACCTGAGGTATTTTTGGTTTTCCGTTTGTTTTTTACATTCAGGTCCTATCTCAGCTGCAGGCTTCATGCAACTGAAGTATTAAGAAAATGATCACAACCACAAAAACCAGGAGAGTGAAAGTGAGCAGATGAAGGGATTTTTAGTCAAACACTTCAATGACTGCTTCACACATTGGAGAAAAATCATCTTGGTTAAAGAGCCCATACAATTACGATATGAGCGATAACACTAAGATCCCCAACACCACCAACATTAAAAGG
The DNA here is from genome assembly GCF_003597395.2 of Chelonoidis abingdonii. NCBI lineage: Eukaryota > Metazoa > Chordata > Testudines > Testudinidae > Chelonoidis > Chelonoidis abingdonii. The sequence continues at coordinate 12,456,749 of NC_133782.1, read as the reverse complement.
AAAATAAACAACAAAACAAAAACACAAAAAAACAAGTTACCATTCCTGATATTTCTAAGTTAAAAAACAAGCAGCAAAAAAATCCCTTACGAATGTCACGCCCTCCCTATACATCATAATGAAGGGGCAGGGAATGATAGAACAGGCCTCATTTTTTCAAAATCCTTTGCAGTTTACCTTTAAGATTCTGTCTTTTTCCTTTTTAACCTAATAATGCAAAGGAATCCCTTATGCCAAATAAATGAACTGGCCTGGATCAGATTAGATCCTGCTTGTGGCTGCACCTACCATTTCAAAAATACAGACAGAAGACAGAATACCATAACCTTCTTGATTCTCATAAGCCTGTTACCAGCAATGAGAAACATTTCAGGAATTGTATGTTCCTGTAATACAACTACCAGCATTACCACAATGGCAACATGCAAATATTTTTGATGAAAAAGGACAATTTTTTTGTATAGAAAATAGGCTTTAGCCAAAGCTACAAGAACATAGGACCGGAAGGGACCCCCTGGGTCAATGAATTCAGTCCCCTGCTATCACAGATGACTGTGTCATATAATCGCTTTCATAACACAAGCGATAGGGCTCAGTGCAGAAGTAACTGTATGAAATTCTATGGCCTATAATGTACAGGTCAGACTACAAGATGTGATGATGGTCCCTTCTGGCCTTAACAATCTAGACAAGGTTCACAAAATGTCCCCCATTTTCTGACTAGTTCTAATGAACTTTTAGAAAAAGAAAGGCAGAAAAAACCATCACCATATACACATGGCAAGCTGACTCCTCTCAGAAATAAAGCCTGCGTGTAAGAGAAGCCAACTGCCCTTGTAGTGTACATTTGGCTTAGGTTTTCAGCATTCACGCTCCTTCCTGAGCCAGCCCCAGAAATGGCAAACTCAGAAACCAGCATCACCATGAGAAAGGACTGTGAGTGCATTGGTGAGCTGATGTGCCCTGAGGTTGGCTGAAGTAGCACGGGGCCACTTGGTCCTCGTTTGTCCTCAGAAGCAGCTCTAGTTCACATATCTCTGTTCCTCCTTTTTCCAGACTGTGGGGCAAGATAGCTCGCCCTGCTGGAAGCTATAACTACAAACATTGTCTAAGATTGGAAACAAATCCTCTAACACCCTCCTTCGATGCCTCAAGGCGAGATCGTCAGTGTGCCCGGAAAAATGGAGCTTAAATAAATAGCGGATCTGAAACTGACATAAAAGGACATTCCAAAGCTAGCAGTTTTGAAGTAGTAATTTCAGTACTTATTTTTACATGAGAAAGCATGATCTACGGATACAGTAAAACAAAGAGAAAGTGCCTGTAATTGGCTTACTGAGGCATGATTTCTACAAGCCATGACTGTAACATCTTGTAAATATTTTATCTGAAGTCGCCCTCATGTTTTAGGCTCAGTCAGACACAAAGGATCATACCTTGGCATCAATTTCTATGCAGAGCTGAGTTCCATCAGCTGATTGATGCCAGGATACATAGCATATATTAATCATAAAGCTGTGGTAATGTCAAAGCTTCCTTCTTACTCAGGCAGCAACTGTGAACTACTAATTACCAGTACAGGAGTGCAAAGTATCATTTAGTATTATGAATTATGTTAGTCCTCCTAGGTCTTGAAAAGCCTAGTAATCTCTCTTTTCTTTTTATATGATATACATATTATAAATATAATTTATTATAATATACACATAATATACATATATTTTTGTTCATTACTTAGTAGTGTCACAATTATTCTACTTTTAAGTGTTACCTACACATTTTTAAAGGGTATTTAAAATACAGTGTTTATTTCATTCTTAAGAGGAGAGCAGAGGAACTCAACTATACTATACTTAAATACAACTAACGGACAAAACCAGCCACTCCATGAGTTTTTGATGCTAGCCAAATAACAAGTAGATAGTATATAGCAAGCAACACACTTTCAGTTGGCTTTATCTAACTTTGATCAGGGATTTAAATCTTCATATATATACTTGTGCTTTTCAGTCCTGATCTGCAATGCTCTCTGGGCTTGTCTTGCCCTAACAAGAATTTATTGCTATTCAAGCCAGTCTGTGACATGAGACCAACACCAGCTAAAGTTTAGACTGAGACCATCATCTGCTTTCACTTCCCAGCCACAAAATGGGGAAAAAGAAACTAAATTTCAACATCACCTGGTTAAATTTGTGCAGTAGCTTTTCATATATGATGTCAGCACTAAAAACCTTGTAAAGATTATTTTGTCAGTAATGAACGTATGTGATCTTATGATACGTCCCTGGCCCTCTCCTGTGTCCAAAAAAAGGAAAAAAATGAAGCTTAAATCCTCCTTCCTCTCTCTGCATTACTTAGATAGTAAACTCTTGGGGCAAGGAATGTCTTTTTGGTCTGTGTTTGTCCAGCACCTAGCACAGTGAGTCCTGGTCCGTGACTGGGATTCTTAAGCAATTCTAGTAATAATAAAACAACCAGTGTTTGCATTCCCTATCTCTGGTCGGTGCTGGTGATCCAGAATGAGTTGGACATGATGAACTACTCTTCAGCAAACTTCCAAGTTGTAATGCGGGTCTCCAGCCTAGCATACTCACACACTGCACTATGCAGCTTTCAGTGCTTTTAGAAACAAAAGTAAGCATGCTTTTTATCCAATCTATCACTGGATAGCTGCTGCCCCGTGTTGTGCAGGAGGCCAGACAAGATGATTATAATGGTCCCTTTTGGCTTTAAAATCTCTGTAAATCTATTTAATCTAATTGATCTCTTGAGCATTTTTAAAGCATTCTGCACTGCAACGTCCTTCCAAAATGAGCATCCAGTACTAATTTAGAGTATGAACCTCCAACAGTTAAGGCAACCAATGCTAGGACTGAAGAGCAATTAAAAAAGGAAGAGCACACCCATATCTGAACCTTTCCATTCTTTCCACCCTCTGGGATTCCTGCCAAAGTGCAGGATCCTGGAATCCCCCCAAAGTCCCATGAGTCTCTGTTCCTATGAGTTTATAGTTGGTTCCAAACGAAAGCCTGGGAGCTGAATACCTCTAGACTTTGGGAAAATTTGGATTTGGATCCGGACGTGACAGCTCAGGCTAGAATTCAATCCACTAGAATTCAATGCTTCTGACTCTATTAATACACTGGGCTATTACCTGGCTGACAGATGTGATCCATGTCACTTGGAAATGCAAAGTCATTGCAACTATTAATCATTAAAAACATTAATCAGTAGATCAGGGACTACGCTGGTGTCAAACCCTCTGCAAACTATAAAACTTTCATGAGAGAAGTTATCAGTGGAAAAAGCTGAAGGAAACTGGGGAGGTTTTAAAGAGTAATACAAATTCTTATCAGTGACTGTTTTGACACAGATTTAACCTCTGACTAAAGTACAGCTATTTAGGAGACATCTGGAAACTGATGATTTTGCAAAGAAGTGTATTGCTTTTAAAAAAGCCAACCCGCATGGTTACATGAATCAGAGCTTAGAGAAAGAGAGGCCCAATTCTCAGCTGCAATACGCTGCTGGGGAAGTAGATCCAGCCCTTGGAGAAAGCATGTCACATGCGATCAAGGGCAAGCTTAGAACAGCTCTGAGGCCCCCGATATGGGAAGTGCAAAGGTCAGATAAAGGTAACACCTTCTAGTTCCTGTGCTGAGCATAGCTTGACTGTACAAGAGAACTGGAGCCAGTAAACAGAATACCACACACAAGTCTGCCGCCTTGACTCATGTTGAGTATCGTCGTACTTGATGAGTACTCCTACTGCAATCAGTTGGTAGGGTTACTTGCCCAGTAAGGCACTACTCCAGGGGAGGTAATGCAGAATCTGGCCCTCAATCAGATTGGTGGGTTGGTCCTGGATAAATTATGAACAAGTGTAAAATATAAGAAAGCCAGAGCAGAGAACTTCCTTGCTGTGTCAATAACAGGGAATTCGGACAGATCAGTCCCCAGGTTCTTTACATATTTGGCCCTTTGGGAATATTTCCTCTGATTAAAACAAAAAAATCCATCACCTGCAAGTGTATGAAAGCATAGGCAGGTGCCTCAGGAGGCTAGTGGGACTTCTAATGTCTTGGCAATGCTCTCCATCATTTCTCAAATCACCTGACTATACCATAAGGCCTTGGCTACACTCACACTTTACAGCGCTGCAAGTTTCGCGCTCAGGGGTGTGAAAAAACACTCCCCTGAGCGTGGCAAGATACAGAGCTATAAAGCGTCAGTGTAATCAGGGTGGCAGCACTGGGAGGGCGGGTCCCAGCGCTGCACGCTACACCTGTAAAGGATGTGGTTTACATGCAGCGCTGGGAGAGGTCTCTCCCAGCGCTGCCGCTCTGGTAGCGCTTTGAAATTGGAAGTGTAGCCATACCCTAAGAAAGTCCTCTTTAACAACCCGCCCCCTGCCCCCACAAGCCATTCTCAGGCAGACTGCAGAGTTAATCCCAAAATGTCTGCAAGACCCAAACCCAAGAGGTGCAGAAACACCTGCAGCTCCTGGTGAAATCAGGGCCTAATCTTTCTCTGAAGCCCATTCTTCCCTATGTATTTTTAAACAAAGGGAAAGCCTGCACGTCTGGACAGGGGAAATTCTGTCTCGGAGACATGCTTCTCCCATCTCCCTGACAGATTTTTCACTGGTTCCAGTTCTGTGGATTGGGTGGGGCAAACTTGGGAATTCTTGCCTTCAATCCCACTAATAAAAGAAAATAGGTTGATAAAAGCCTTTGTTGCTCTCCTCCTAATCCCTCCTATAAAGCTTTTCCCCTGTGCAGTTTAGTCCCAAGGGGGCCTCAGATGTTAATCAGTCCTTAATTAAGCACACCTGCATTGACCTCAAGGCCAGAGATCAACTGCCTAAATCCTCAGAATATGGATCCAAGGGATTCTGCTAAGAGCCTAGACTAGGAGGTGGAGGGACAGACAAACAGGACCTCACTCAGGCCCTGGCCCTGTGTTTCTGTCTAAAAATCAGTGTTGCCAACTCTAATCATTTTATCATGAGTTCCGTGCTAGTTGGTGTTTCTTTGCCAGTTCCAGCTCCTGGGGTTGTGTGATAATGTGAGAACTTGGCTTTTTGAGAGGGGGTGAGGGGAGCAAAGAACCCCACCCGTCTGCATAGCTGTAGAGAAAAGCTGGAAAATATGGTGCCTGAAGACTCAAAAACCAGAAGGCAAATAAAAAGCACCCAACATTAAAAAGAAAGAAACACACAGACAAAACCCTCATGATTTTAAAACCAATCTTGTGCTCTCTTGGGTTCTGACTCATGATTCTTTAATGTGCAACAATGCTAGAACATCTTACTTTTTAAGCTTAAACACAACAGTGCTGTACATTTCAGAGTGGATTTATATCTCCTCTCTCCTCACCGCCCATCTCTGCTTTTCAGGCTGAATCAGTTTCAGACAATTCAGAATGTTATTTGCCTCATTTGCCAGAGGTTTTGAGCATCTCTTTCTCATAACTAATTCCATATGAATATTGATGAGCAAATAATTGATTTTTTGGTTGGGTGACCCTAACCAAAACAAATCCAAAGCAAATTGGTTGGTTTCAAACCAAAACTAATTATTTTTTAATTTTTCTTGCCGAAGCAAGACCCAAAAATATTTTGTTGGGGTTGATTCAAATCAATGTTTTCTAAACAAAAAGTTGATTGGAAACAACATTTCAAAATGAAATAGTTTGTTTCAGAAACGTCAAAAGTGAACTCTTTCAACTTTTTCAGAGTTTTTCTCCTTTCTTTCAATTTTATGCATCCAAAACTATTCACCAAATTGAACCTGAATTCGTTTTGATTGCTACGAATCTGTGCTTTCCAGTGAATTTGCTATTTGACAAAAAAAGAAAAAGAAAAAAGAAAAAAATTTCCTCACTCTACATATAAACAAAGACAACAACAGAGATTCACTGCTTTGGGGGCTGCTATGCTACAAATGACCTTAGCAGCTATGTCCAGCTACTTCCCTCAATGACAAACTGCCACAACAAAAAAGCTACATACTCCTTAAAAAGCCTATTCTACTGCTTGCCTCAAAACCTTAGGAAAATTCAAGCAAATGAAGTGGCACCTAGATTTAACCCCATTACTAACCAGTAATTTCTCTGCTGGAGAGAGGCCAAGAATTTTACACATCAGGGGCCAGTCCTTGGTTGTTGAACTCATAGGTAATTCTGCCTATCCCCGTGGACTTCAAGCACCAAAAATGTCTGTGGATGGTTGCAGCTTTTTCTGCAGCTTGGCTGGTTCTATTTCAGCTTCTGGGAATGAGTTTTCAGAGCTGTCTTTTCACTTATCATATATTGCTCTGATAATGGCCCCTTATACAAACTTGACCTGTTGATTGATTTGAACTTTGACCAACATTAACCCACTTGTACTAGTGGTGGAGGTCACTCATGCAGCCCTCTGCTTTGTGTAACTGACCCATAAAAAATACAAGGTTTTTAAACACAGTCCATAGAAGAGCGAAAGGTACTAAGTCCACCAGTGATGTCCCACTGAAGCTGTCAAGATTAATCACACAAGATATCCTTTGAGCTCATCCTCCAAAGTTTCAGAGGACCCATGGCCCACATTTCTACGTGGTTTCAGTCTGTTTTCTGTGAGGGGAATCCAAAGAACACTTTGGAAAGAAAAATAAACCTATGCTATCATGCAATCAAGATGATGGCTCCTTCAAGGGGTAGGCAGGTCAAATCTGGCCCAGAGTTTTAATAAAACCAACCAGCAAACAAAAACCTAGGACTGACAGAAATGTTTCCATGTCATTTCAAATAAACTCAGAAAGATTTTTTATTTAAACAAATAAACATGCACTTGCATCATTTTGGGAGTCAATATTTGCGGGATTGTGCTAGTGGAGGAAAACCAGAAAGAGAACAAAAGAACAGCCATACTGGTTCAGACCAAAGGTCCATCTAGCCCAGTATCCTGTCTTCCAACAGTGGTTAACGCCAGGTCTCCCAGAGGGAATGAACAGAACAGGTAATCATCAAGTGATCCATCCCCTGTTGCCCATTCCTAGCTTCTGGCAACAGAGGCTAGGGACACCTTCCCTTCTCATCTTGCCTAATACCTATTGATGGACTTGTCCCCCATGAATTATCTAGTTCTTTGTTGAACCTGTTATTTTCTTGGCCTTCACAACCTCCTCTAGCAAAGGGTTCCGCAGAAAATTGACTTGAAACATAATAAAGAGCAGTGAAACTGACTGGCCCTTGTCCAAGTGAAAAGAAATGCAGAAGTACAAACAAACAGTGAAAAGTAAATTGGACTTGAAAACAGTTTCAGAAAACTATGGTAGTATTATAGAAACACACGTGAGAAATTTTTCTAATGCAGGATTTTGCTGTATCTAGTTACTTACATGGTGGTATTGGAGCACTTCCGAAATACTTAAAATAGAAAAAAAGAGAAAGTGCCAGAGATGCCACAGAACTGACTAAGGACTTCACAATTGCTACTGATTTTATATGGAAGACCATCAGACACTACAGTGATGAGCAGTCATATAAAACTTTAAAATAGAAATAAGATTCTTTTTTTCCCACCCTCCAGGAAGAATAGCTTGGTTAGTTTACAGGATTTTTGTTGCTGACTTGTTCAAGTTTGTGTGTGAAGAAATTATTGGGGAAAAATTAAATTGTAGAACTGAGTTTTACATCTAGCCCAGAAAATGCTGAGCTCCATGGCCATTATTATTTCAAGGGTCAGTTCCACACTCAGATGCTAGAGATGCAGTTCCTGCCTCAGTTCTGGTTCTTGCACTCACAAGACCCCTGGTGGTTAACAATGGCATTGTTCCAGCAGAATGTAGTGGGAGTTCATGGTTGTGGAGAGAGAGGGATGCGCTCTCAGGTAGCTAGGCCCAGTACCCTGGAGGACTTTGACTATGAGGCCAGAGGCCTTCAAACGGACTCTATAGTCAATGGGAAGCCTGTGCAGAAAGCAATTCACCCAAGTGATATGGTTATGTGATGTGTGTTGCTAAGTAGAGGGGCCACTGTGTGGCCCGATCTGTATCTGATTGGATGAGGCTGCAATCTTATAGTCAGGTGTACATGGAAGATTTTGTGGGGGGAAGGGGGAGACACCCAATAGCACCGAGGAGTCCAAAGAACTGCAAGGCTGTGGAGTGACAGCAAGCTGAGGGCAGATGATCTCAAAAGAAGGGTGGGAGAAAGTACAGAAGAGGCAAGTTCTTCAAAGTACTGCACTCTCCTACAAGCAACCCTTTAAGTCTTAGCTGGGTTCAGCTTTAGTCAGCTGCTCTTCACCCACATGCTGGTTTTGGCTGCGTATTGAGAGACCTAGGAGATGGTACTGTTCATGTTCAGTATTATTGGAAGCTTTGGGTGCTAGGAAAGCAGGATGAGGCCCCGTATACCAAATGACATGTTCAAAACAGTGACCAATCAGTCCATCCACTAATGTTCATAGTGGGCTGGAGGCAGCACCCTGTTAGCTGGCTGGGGCAGGAAGGTCAGGGTAGCCAACCATGAGGCAACTGCTACAGCAGGGTGGCAGGAGGATAATGTAGATGGGTCCAAATGCAACTACTGATGATGGTCCTGAACTCTGGCCAGGGGGATCAACAGGCCAATAGCATTCTCATAGCCTGACCCCAGCCATTATGTCTGAGAAACCTCATACACCCAAGTTACCCTCCTACCTCTCTATTGTACTGTCCTCTCAGGGCCAAATTTGGAACTGCTGCACTTATCTTCTATGGCCACTGTCTAAACCATAGTACTAGGCCATTGGCACCTCCGTAACAGAACCCTCCATTACGTTCTAGAAGCCAGTGCCCATTTAATGGGAAGCCAGCTAAAGCTTGAGTCTGTAGAGTCTGGTGCTCAGAGTGGCTGCAGGGCATGGAGAGTGTGCTACCAAATATCCGATAGGGACTGATGTGCAATACATCACCCATTGTACAACGAGTTGCGAAGGATTTACTGAGCCCAAGAGTACAGTGTGGGAATGAAAAAGAGGGGGAAGAAGAAAATTAAAGCTAGAGTGTTACTTTTCAAAGCCCATTTCTTTAATTGTGCACATAAAAGATATGAAAGAACCATGAGAGCCACATGTGGGACCCAGAATACCAGCTAACAGCCAGAGAGCAAAACCTTTTTTTTCTTTTTTTTTAAAACAAGCTCACAGACACTAGGGCTTATCCATTTTACACGGCCGCATGCTATTCTTTGGATCCTATCCCGCATCCATTCACATTTGGAAGTTTAAAATAAAGTTAGTATCTTGTGAAATGTTCATTAAAGAAACAATTATACCAGGGCCCATGAATCATTTGCTGGGTTCAATATTTGTCAGTGTCGCCATGGTGAAGAGTTTCTCTGTCTCTAGCTACAGTGCTTTAGTTATAAAAACTAAAGGACTTACCGCACAGCCGTTGTTGCCAGCCTGCCAAACCCTATAAACTTGTCATTATGAACTGCGACAGCTCAGAGATCAGAAGATAAAGCTCCCAGACTGGCACAGTTATTTGAAGTTAATCCACAGAGCATGTGTCAGCTGCAAGAGTTAATGTTACCAAATATTTCTGAGATGGAAAGCTATCAACTCTTACATTTGCATGACAGTAGATATGAAGCAGAAGTGGAGCCGTAGCATATCCCAGTAACTTTATCTAATAAGTTAAATGCCAAGTGACTGGGATATAATATTAGGAGTCAAAGTCCTGATGATTGAATGACCAGAAAAAGAAACTCCTCCGAAGGTAAATAATTCTCCCTTCCTCAAGAAACCTCATGAAAGCACATTTCAAAACATGCACATCAAAATCACCATAGAGAGTGTTGCAAGGGACAGATTTCTGAAGATGCACATTTGTAGAGATCTAACTTACATGTGCAAATACTCAGCATGACCATGAAAATCAAGGTGTCTTCTGATCCTGCACATAGCTAGTTGGTTGGGTACTGAACTGGTCCTGTCCTGGATATTTGCATTTGTTAAATTTGGCCTTAAAAAAGCTATTTATAGTTACTCAAGAGAGGCCCAATCATTTTGCAACATATCAGTGTTACTCAACCAATTTTTTCCCCCTACTGACAGGTTTCTAAGTGACTTGCGTTGGGAGGGATGCTGTGATATGTTTGGGATAGCTTCCCTTGTGCTTGTGCTGTAAAACGGAGCTGCAGATATGGGAGCAGTAAATGCCACAAAGCTAGGAGGTTCATCCCATTAGATGGTATCAAGGCAAAACCAGTGTCAGTGAGAACAGATGAATCTCAGGCTGGAGCTGCTCAGATATCCCCTCCCCGCCCTCGCTCCGCTCTGATTATCTCAGATCATCAGTGTTCTGGATGGCCGAACAAACAGGATTATCCTCTTCTACTGCTTGTTAAGTCAAAATTCTATGGCAATCCTATTAGTGGATTGAAACAGTGTCAGTGTATTCAAGTAGGAGATTATCTTTTGCTTGTTTTTTGGAGTTGAAAACAATATAGGGAAATTTTTAATCTCCATGAAGGGGACATTGGCACTTAGATGGAGAAAATCAAATTTATTTTTTATTAGCATCCTCAGTCAGCTGCTAGCTTAAAAAATTATTAGGATTGACAACGTTATAATATGCTTTCAGTGATACAGGAATGGATTCGGGATGCCAGTGAAAAGCATTGTACATGCATAGTCCCTTTCATCCAAATGGAGCCCAAAGTGCTTTACAAGCATTACATATAAACTCTGGGTGGGATTTTCAAAAGCATTCAGCACTGGCCTAACTCTGCTCCCATTAAAGTCAACTGTCAAACTTCCACTGACTTCAGTGGGAACAGAGGCCAATGCTGAGCACTTTTGAAAGCCCCACTCTGTACATAGAGGAATCGCTTTACTCAGCACTGAAATGCAGCCCTCTCTGGGATGAGTCATGGTAATTTTTTCACAGCATATGGCAACATTCCACAACAGTCTAGGGTAGGAAATGAAGAACAATGTATCCAACTGAAAGTAGTGGGGATATTTAGGTGGGTAAACTGTAGTGATCCAAATTGGAATTTCACCAGGACATTGGTTTAACAACCTTGTCCGTATGCAAAGTTCCATGGGACAATGACCCCATTCATCAGGACCTTGGTTTTACACCTACCCAGAAAGGTGTGGTGAGACACAATGAGGCATGAAATGTTATCACTTTAAAAATGCTGGTAATTCATCCCCATTAGTTATTTTTCAAGCTCTTCAAGATGGAATTATTGAACGAAACAGCAAAGAAGCGAATACCCGTCTCTGTACTGAAATCTCAGACAAATTGTCCTGGTTTAGTGCTTAGCCCGGTGTAGCATGCAGACAAAATCATTCAGCTTCCAACATTCTTAAATAAATGGATGCAGAAAAAAAAAATCAATTCCTTCAGAAGAAGCATAATTAAGCATGAAAGTTGCCATATATTAAATTATACATCTAGTAAAAATCAGTTGTTAGCACAGTGAGCAGACAGTTAATGATTTCAGGTTCGCTGGAGGCCATGAACTAATAAGCCATTAATAGTGATTAACCATTATTTCTTGGCTATTTATTGCTGAAAGCTGGGAGCCTGATAGTGAAAACCTTGTCAGTGGTTTATGAACTGAAAAAAAAAAAAAGGACTTTTTCTGGCAATAGAAACTATTGGAGCTGCACATAGGAATGGCATGTTGGGATTCCTGGATGAAATCCTGGCCCTGCTGAAGTCAGTGGTGAACATTCAGAGCCACTATTCAGGGTGGCTGCTAGGGAACATATAGCAAAAAGGTATGGGCTGTGTAAACAATAAAAAATTCACCCCAACCTTGGTGTCCTGGGTCTCTAATCTCCAGAAATGACTTCAGTGGGCCTCAGAGTCAATCCTGCTGAGTTGTTGAACATTGTCATCTCCCATTGGGAGCTCCTGACAGAAGCTTTGAAAGAGGAAATTCCAGCAGTTAGCTTCAAAAAATCTGAGTGGTGCATCTTACAGTCTTTTCTGTCCATGCTGCCACCTGTTACTGATTTCCACAAGCTGAATCCTTAGTAATCAGCCCAGCAACTAATTACTTTTTCTCTCCCCATAGTGGGTCATTACACATGTCTATCATCTACTGCTGGGGACTCTGAAACTACACTAAGAATGGGTTAGGCAAAGGTGGGAACCAAATGGAAATGATGAGGAGGAGATACCTTGGGTCAAGTCAACAGGAGTTCTGCCATTAGCTTCCATGGTAGCAGCATCTGACATCTAATTATGACCTAGATCAGAGTTTTTCACTCTCATAGCACAGCCCATTGTCTCATGAACACCTCCCCTTTGACTCAGGATTGCCTAGAACACCACTCCTTTTGCTCACAACCACTTACAACTCTTTCCCTCCTTCTTACAAAGTGCTCCTCTCTTCCTCTTCAGTGTTTGATGGTACAGGCGTGGAAGCAGGAAGGATCATTACAAGGCCAAGTTCGTCAGGCCTGCAGGATAGAGAAGGACTTATTTATGCAGTGCATTTATCTGCGTGCAGAAAACTTTTCAAAATTGGAGGCAAAGTATACACCCAGAAAAAGCTGTATTTGCATAAACCAATGGGCATTTGCCCACACAAACTGGGTGACTGTGCACACAAACTGGTAGTTTAGCACACAAATGCCTGTTCACAGAAGCAAATGTGTGTTTTTCCAAGCTCACTGTTGCAGCCATATTTAAAATTTGACTCATAGTATATATTTATACTAAATAATTAAACTTCTTTCAAAGACACCAACTAGTCATCAATTCCAAAACGGTGAGGAGATACAATCTAATAATACAAAACTAACTGTGTGGAATAGTCCCACCTATCTTGACCAAGAGAATATACTTCACCACTTCACCATGGAGGAAGAATGTACTCCCATTTATACTTCAAAACTCCTAAAAAAGAAGTTAAAATCTATGTGCTTAATGTTGTTGGTAACAGAATAATTACAGATAGGGACCAACACCCAAGTTCTGAACTCCCTCAAACTCTGGAGAAAGCTATGAAATTTGTGACTGCACCGAGGCTATTTCCTATCTCTCTGATGTTCCAGCGCAAAACCTCAGATCCAAACAGACTTGAAATGCTAGGAAAGTCTGTATCTAAACGTTGCAGTTGGAGCCCATCCTTCCTATCAGTTTCCTCAGGCAATGATCATCATTGTTTATGATTCACATCACAAAGTTTGTCACAACTTAACAACACAGTTTGATTTTGTGGGAGTGCAGGCACCCAGAGTGCATGCCAGTTTTCCTTTCCTGATTCGTTGTTCTACAGTCACACATGAACAGGCTGGAGAAACCCAGCTGTTTCCTTTACTGCTAGCTTGTCTGTTTCTCTTCTCTCTCTCTGCCTCTTGCTAATTTCTTCTCCAGGCTTTCTTCCTGTGATGAAATGTGAGAGTGTAGAAACTATATTTCTTCACAGTGACCAGAGCGTTGCTGAGCGTTTTACTGTGCGTTCCCTGGAGAGTAGCTAAGGGCTTGATCTGACACAAAGTTCTCACGTTTAAAGTAAATAGTGTAAACACAGCATTCTCCTGGGAGGTGTAAATGGCAAAGCATGGGATTTATCTCTCTCTAAGATCTTACTTACATCCTATATTTTTTTCCTAATGCTATGTACTAATTAGACAGTGGTTATGATGATCTATTACTTTATATATAGTTTTCAGAACATGGTGTATTTTCTCCTTAAGCATTCTTGGTACTCTGATCCCGAAATTGTTGTTTCCACATGAGGAATGTAAAAGTTGATCCTCTTCCCACCGAAGGCAATAGCAAAAACTCCTCTTGGCTTGATTGGGAGCAGGATTGGGCCCACACGGGAGTTTTGGGATTCATGGTTTCCAGGGGGGTTATCTCTGTTTACTGACTATAACAATAAGTACTTACATAATTTTTGTCTGCAATCCTTGCAGTCCCAGATAAAGCACAACTTTGAATGATGTTTTGTTGTGCTTATCGGTTTTTTGCACCCTATGTAATTTACATCATGAACCAGATAGGTCATACACACATTGCTCCTCACCTTTATGTCACAGCTGCTAGTTAGTTACTATGTACACAATGTGAGCTTCTTGGTTTTTGAGGAGGAGGAGTATAAACTTCAGATAAAATATTGAAAAGTGCTCAGATGACTTTCACTGACACTTAGGATCCTAAGGCCCAGATCCTAAAAGGTATTTAGGTGCCTAACTCCCATTGATTTCACTGAGAATTACACTTCTAAATACCTTTGTGTATCTGTGCTCTAACTGTCTAGGTCACTTCTGAAAATGGGCCTTCCTTGCTAGCCTAGCTGCCAGACAGCTGAGGCCTTCAGCCTCCCAGCCTGACTGTGCCTCCTCGCTGCCTGTCCAGAAGATTTTTGTCCGTTTCACTTTTCCTTGAAGGCATAAAGTGAAACTGACAAGAGCCCTCCAGGCAGGGCAGCTTGGGAGCTATAATTTGATTTTCCCTGATGGGGATTCCCTGAAGAAAATTTGATTTTGCAAAAAGGACATTTTCTGTCAGAAAATCATTCTGACCAGCTCTAGTGAAGCCAGCAGGACCAAGCCGGGGAAAGTGCCACCACTGTGTTTTCATTGTTCAACTCATTAATATGAATTATAAATTAAGCTCCACATTCAACACCATTGTGCCATTTTCACAAACTAAAAGCCCTCTGGGGAATGGTTTTAAAACACAAAGCAATGGCAGTTTCTGTGGACATTGGTAACTACAAACCTATTGTCCAATGCCCTATATGCTACCTCAACACGGTATTAGCTAAAAACCAAATTAACAGTCTGGTATTCATTTCTGTTATTTTTAATAATTACCGGTATCACAGTAACAATCACAGGGCCTAATCACGGTGCTATTGGATCGGGCAGTGTGAGCAGAATCTAAAAAGATCCTTACCCCAAAAAGCAATAAGACAGTCCATAGCATAGGCTGAGGTCTGTTCTCTCACTGCATTTAAACCAATTACATTTGTGACTGTATGAACTGCTTAAATTTAAACAAACTGTGTTTCTAAAGAATGTTTAAAGTGTCTTCATAAAGTTTCCATTCTAAACTTAATTCCAAGATATTTTTGAGATGGTAACGGAACAAAGAGCTACATTTAAAGGAATAGACATTTGCATACATTTTGCTGAATACAGTAGTTGCACATTTTAGTTTTAAACATCAATGGGTTGCAACTGCCATTCAAATGATATGGAAATTGCTACTTTATACTGAAATTTCCCTTAAGCAACAAAAGGGAAGGATTAGCAAATGGCTCTGCTTTTTCTCTTCTTCTCCTAGCAGTTAGTTGTAAAGCCTGACAGCACACGAACAACACCTGTGTTAGTTAATATTTTATTTATACTCATTTACAAGGTAAGCAATCCCCTTGAAATTTTATAATAATTTCCAATTTAATTGTTCTTTACAGATTGGTAGCACACTGAATTAACCCCCGACAAAAACACACACGAACCAAGATGGATTGCATGTATGCCTTTACCAAAATACATAAACAGAGAGAGACCAAAATTGAGAGAGAGATCTGACCAATATTTTGTTATCGAGGCTTTAAAAAGATCTTCAGATTTAGATGAAGTGAATCAGTTGGAGGCTCTGAGGGCTGCTCTTGTAAGTGGATAAGCAACATTACACATTGAGGACTGAATTCATTTACACCACTGGGACATTTACAAGTGGAACTGCTCATATGATTAAAGTTATTCTAAGTAGTTGCAGGTCTGGTCCCTTAAGCCAGGACCTTGCAAAGGGATCTGTCCAGGTGAACACTGATGCCAGTTCAAAGTCCCATTGAAGTGAACAGGACTCTGAGTGGTTGCAAGAATCCATCCATGCACACCCATTTGTAGGAGTAAGGTTCTAATAATTTAATTTTCTTGCAGTCTGGAAAGTGCTAGCTTTCTGCTGCCTTTTAATGGGTATCTCAAGGAGCTAGATAAATTCAGAATGCCCATGATTGTGAGGACATATGAACACAGCTTTACTGAACACCAGAAAAGATACATTAATTATGCAGAACTGAATTACAAATTGACCACATTCGGGCATCCAATCTATAAGTATAGATAATATGTAAAAACCTTAAGAAATTCTTTGTATTGCATGTCATAGTGTTTCAATAAGAAGAAACTAAATGATCTAAAAATCCACATTCCCCACATTTTTATTACTAGAGATGGTAAGTTTCAAGAGAACCAGAAGTGTTCCTTCACATTGTTTTGTATTTATAGAATAATCTCTATATGCAATGTACATTGTAACCCCTGCCTGCCCCAGGAACATGCTATAAGCTTTTTTAAAAAAAATCCAAATATCCCAAATCCAAAATCTCAGCCACAGGAGAGACAGATGATTTCATTTAAAAGTGAACTGTCCAAAGGTGCTGACTGACTCAATATTTCTATACTGATGTCAATGTCATTTTAGAGTGGCAAAGTGCGTGGAAAAGAATCAGTTCTTCACACAACCATGTTATCACTCTCCTGTTATTGGAAATACTAATTTAAACAATTTAAAAAACAAAACACTGTGCTCATAGACTGGACCCCTGTATGCCTTGTCTTATTCCAGAGCACATTTTATGAACAAGCTTTAAATTCCTCACGAATAGGCTGAGAATGGAAATATTAACAGAACTCTAAAGGAACTCCTAAAACAACAAGACTTCCACCTGCATGCACCATTACATTTATGCATATATAATACAGTGGCACAAACTCAGCTCTCATTTATATCTCTGCAACCCCTTTGACTTCACTGGATTTGCTCTGGCATAAGTGAAAGGAGAACTTGGCTCAGAGCATGTTTGCATTGCATTAGCCATATTAAAACCAACACAGAATACTTCAGAGCAGAGTACAATATCTTCATGCAACTATACACTGATAATTGCACTTACAATTTCTGTTTTGTTAGTCACACATGAATATTCATGAACATTTAAATTATTAGGTCACTGGTTTGAATACGGCCCAGTTCATCACCAGCTGAAAGGGATTATCATCTGACCACTGTTAAATTGCCTGTTAGAAATGAGTGGGTGGTCTTAGTCCATTTCTTAGTGGACAGGTGTCTAAAACACCATCACAACATGCATTGGTTTGGCAGTCGGAGGTGTGAGGAACTCACAATACAATACCTGTGCTGTGGGTGGAGAATTTAAGTTCTTATTATTCCTATTGTTACGTTGTACTCCATATGATTTTATTAAAATATGCTAATGTCTGTGAATATAATGTAACTGGAATATGCTTCATGCAAAAGGTCTCTTGTAAGGTATCATTATAAAGCTTATAATCTACTGAGTGTGGTCATCCTATTTGTATAAATGTATCATTCTTGTATCTGAAACTAGAAATATGAAATATAACTCTGAGGTCCTATTGTAATTATTCAAAGTGTGGGCCATTAATGGTGGTTCGGAATCTTGATGGCTCAAATCAACTATGACAACTGGTTGCAAATGGCTCTGTTTACTTGCAAGCCTTCTTGTGAGTCAAGCCAAGAAGAATGAAGGCTTGGGGTCTCGCAGGACATGTGACCATGTCACCTGCTACTGGAATCCATCTTAAACCTGGTGCTTTTCCATTTAGAAGGCGGGGTAGGGACCCAGAGAGACAGAAGATTCCTGCCTTTGCCAAAGCTATATAAGGGGGTGGAACAGAACAAGGAGGTTCAAGTCTTGAGAAATCCCCTAGTTACCACCTGAGCTGGAGCTAACAAGAACGGTACCAGGAGAAAGGATTGGGCCCAGACTAGGAAGGAGTCTGGTCTGTGAAAGAAGCTTATTGGAACATCTCTGAGGGTGAGATTTTACCTGTAATCAGTTTCTTAATGTATTAGGTTTAGACTTGCGTGTTTTATTTTATTTTGCTTGGTGACTTACTTTGTTCTGTCTGTTATTACTTGGAACCACTTAAATTCTACTTTTTATACTTAATAAAATCACTTTTGCTTATTAATTAACCCAGAGTAAGTAAGTAATACCTGGGGGAGTAAATAGCTGTCCGTCTCTCTCTCTCTCTCAGTATTATAAAGGGTGAACAATTGATGAGTTTACCCTGTATAAGCTGTATACAGAATAAAATTGATTTATTTGGGGTTTGGATCTCATTGGGAGCTGGGTGTCTGGGTGCTGGAGACAGGAGCACTTCTTAAGCTGTTTTCAGTTAAGTCTGCAGCTTTGGGGCACGTGGTTCAGACCCTGGTCTGTGTTGGAGCAGACTGGCATGTCTGGCTCAACAAGGCAGGGTTCTGGACACCCAAACTGGCAGAGAAAACAGGCTCGGAGGTAGTCTCAGCGCATCAGGTGACTGTCCCAAGGGGCTTTCTGTGATTGAACCCATCACACCTGTAATATGTTATTTGTATTGAGGAATCACCTAGTCATGGTGAAGGACATTAGGAGCTGCACTGACAGAACCAACAGACGGTCCTTGCTACAAAGAGGTCACCCTCTAAGTAAGAGATTATGATGTGAGTACGAGCTGCTGCTGACAACCAGGCACTTGTTACAAGCACTAAAATTTGCTTTCAAAATGTTGTAAAGAGAACAAACATGAATGTTATTTATGTTACGGTATATTCACAGTGGAGGCGGGGCTAATTGATGGCTTCTGTTGTGCACTAGCCAGAGACAGAACATCAATGGACAACAGTAGGAGCCCAGGTAGGATGACTAGATTTTCAAAGTGAAAAGCAGGACACCTGTAGGGACAGAGGTCCCCAAAGGATGATCCGATGTCATACAAATCTGTCTAGGAGAAGGACGAAAACAGGGATCCTTCACTTCCAGCTGCCTAGCTGAGCAACTCAACTCTCCTTCTTCTCCTGTGCCACTCGGTGGAACTAACTCTCTGGGAAGACAGAGGAAACAGAGTGTTTGGGGGTATGCTCAATGGAAGGGATGGGGAAGGACAGGCTGTCAACACTGGATGGACATGGTGGAGCTGCTCATTTGAGCAACTCAGATAGCCAGCAACATGTTCAGGTGGCCAGAGTCCTACCCATACATAATCCCCACGGAGGTCAACAAGAGCTTTATATGCAGAAGGAGTGCAACGGTTGGCCCTAAGCTCTACATCTTTTTCAGCTACAGAATAAAAGCATCTGTCAGGGCAGAGATCACATTAGGAGACTGGTTTCCTAACACAAGATAAGAGATTAACACTGTCTGATCACGCTAAACCAGTGGCATGTCTGCTGGACTTCAAGTGTCTATCTTCAGACCTTATTATTAAACAGAATGAGGCCGCTAAGGGCTGTTTTATATGATATTTAATAGAAAACGGTGCAAAACCAGGAAATGTCAACATCAGCAGTTTGCTTCCTTTTTTTTTTTTTGTATCATTTGTGCAGCACCTATCCTGATAGGGCTCCTTCTGCTTCTCTTCAAGCAGAAATGAACATTACTGATATTTATTATGATTGTATTATTTCTGCAGACATTCCATCTGCCTGGCTTCGCTTTCTGGATCCCCAACAATAGAATTCTCACCCCAAACAATTCATGCTGAATAGGAACTCAATTATTTTAAGTCGACATATAACAGTCAGTGCATATATCTTGTGAAAGGTGTGGTGCATGCACAGTAGTCCAAGCATACAGTCATCACATAGGCAGATGGAAAGCTCAGCATCAGTCTTTTGTTACAGTTTCGTAGGGTGAATTCAAAAGCCATACACACGGAGATTCTAGAGTGTGAGATGATCCTGATGGGAACAATGTTCAGGTTGGTCAGTTTCTTGGTCTAGTAAAATGGACAGAGTCTTTTAAAATCTAAGCATTTTGGCATTTTCCAGGCAGAGATGCAACAATCTTAGATTCAGGTTGGCTAGTTAGAGGTATAATGCTTGGATTGGTGCGCATCTTAGGACAGGCTCTGACCCTTCAGTTTTGTTTGGGTGCAAAGACAGGGATGTCAAAAAAAGTTTTGCAGGCCTTCGTCATCCCTTCCCTTTGTACTGCTCCTGCAGGAAAAACAAGGAAGCCAGCCCTAAGTCCCTCCCCAACATATCAACAGCTAGTGTATCTGGGTCCTAATGCCACCCGTTCTGCAGCTGACAGTGTAGGAGTGTCAATAGCATTGTGATCTGGTAAGTTGGTTTGAATATCAAGGGGGGTACAGGGTGAGCAAGAGAGAAGTGGCTGAGGCCAATGTACTATGAGTACTAAGCTCAGCTGGCAGATGGACCCTTAGGCCAGGAGGAGATTCTAACCTGCGCCTGGCCAGAGCTGGGGGACAGAACTGGGAAGCTTAATGGACTGTCAATTAGACACAGTAGAGAATCTGGCCTTTTAAAATACATATAATAGTTGAGCATATTTTGCAAAGTCCATATAATCACTCGGGGGGGAGAGGAGAACGAAAGAGCAAATTTTTCAGAATGATGTGCATATAAAATGATCATCATAAGCACAATCCTGGTTAACGATAGTGCAAACGACCAGTTAATTATCTAATTGGAAATTTATGCACATTGTAATTGTCATTGCATTTTCATTTACAGTAACTATGAGCACAAATTAGGCATGGAAATGCACTCAAGACTTTTTCAAGGATCTGTGCAATTCTGAAAGTGTGGGCCCAATTTGTAAACCTTATAAAAAGAGGTCAAAAGGGCAGTGAATAGCATGACCATACTAAAATCACCAGTGAAAAGCTGAGGTCCATCGGGCAGTCTCTGGGATTATAAAATGTTCATTGGTGCATGTTTGTGCAGTGTATTTTAAAACATGCACTGACTGTTCAGAATATGCACAATGAATATTAAACAAAGACCTGAATTTCCTAGTGCCAGTGCCTGGAAGTAGCACTGCCTTCTGTCTGAGGCGCAGTGACCTTTTGGAATATTTTTAGGCACTGTCCTATACACAATAAGTTTTGCATGAGTGACTCCTGCCCAGATAAAAGCCAATATTAACTATGAGAGAAAGTGAATCTGTGCTTTCTATAATTTTGGAAGAAAAGAAAATTGTGAAGACCAGTAGCAGGATTTATAGGTGGTATAATTTTAGTGTTTGTTTGATCCTAAAACATACTTTAAAATATGCCCTGGATCAAGGAACCTACCATTTCCCCATTATTTCAGAGAATGGGAAAGCCTCTAAAATAATGAGAAAATGGAACTGGACAGAATACCAAGGTTATGGGATCTCAACATGCTGTGGAATTTTTAGATTATCAAACAACTTCCTTGTGAAGAGAGAGCAAATGTATATCCCAATACAAGTCACCGTAGGTAATAGATAATGCTATACGTGTTTTTCAGTATTAAGTATTAACTTTGTTAAATACTGAAAAACTCAGCTCTACATAGGAGTCATTTCAAGAAAAACAAACTAAAGCCAAAGTTAGAGAACACAGACACAGACTAATATGCAGCCACTACCATGGCTCTGCCACTCACAAAAGAATCTAAACTCAGCAACCCCTCCTCCATGTATAACGGGCCTGAGTGGGTGGCAGCTGCTGCACTGCACTGGGCAGCGTCCCAGGCAGCATGGCTGGAAGAGGAAAGGCTCTGGCCCCGTCCCTTCCTCTCCCCTCCTGGGCCAGCTGCTGGGGGCACTTGACCCTGGGGAGGGTCACTTGACCTTAACCCTAACCCTTTGTGCCCCTCCCTCAAGTTGCCCCTGAGTAAAACCTACCTACAAATGTAAGACAAATCTAGGAAATGACACAAGGAATTAGGACAGTACCAAATGCAGGAGATGGAAGTAGACAGAATACCAGGGTTATGGGATCTCATCATGCTACGGAGTTTTTAGACCACAAGTGGCCAGGACCACATTTTATATCTCATCTGAAAGATGGATATGCATGGAAGGTCTTTCCAGTGGAGCTCTTGGGAGGATTTTTGAGCAATCTCCTGAAAGTTTGGAAGCCACCTCTCTCGATGGAAAAAATGACCCAGATGTTGTAAGTTTATAAGCCAAAGGTCTATTTAATAACCTTAAATCAACTTTGTGGAGACTAGGAGAGGGACAGTCCTTATGCTACAGTGCCTGATTTTGGTAGATTTCCCCAAATCGCACATAAGCATCTTGCTTGTCCTTCCAGCCCATGTTCTGATCAAGAAGGAATTGTAGCATGTGTGCTTGATTTGATACAGATCGTAAATATGATCATGTATATAAAATAAGATATATCCAAACAGTCTGAAAAGCGTTGATTATACTTTTTACAAAACTGCTTGTACTTTCTCTCTCTACACATACACACTCTCTCTCTTTCTAATATATGAACAAAATATTGAATTGAGTTTTCACTCATGCTCCTTTCCTCCCACCAGTATAACCCTACTGACTTCAAGGAAATGACTCCTGATTTAGATGGGTGTAAATGAGAACAGAATGAGGCTCTCTCTATCATAGCAGCTGATGGAAAATGAATGCCTTGGCTTGCCCCACAGACAGAATCCTGTGCACATTGGTAGAGTAATTATGTAGTAAACAAAGAACTATGAGGAAGCTTATCAACTGATCACACCACAAACCAGAGCCTTTGTGAAAACTAAACCAGGGGATGTAGGATTGTGGTCTTGTTCTTATCCACATGCAATGAGAAATGCAGAAAATGAAATGCTAATAATCAGCATAACAAAGGTAAACAGAGTTTAGAATTAATTTTACTAATTTTTCCAGGGTTTAAAAGAAGAGGGGGAGAAAAAAACCCTAATGGAGAATATTACTGGTGTAGAAAGAGAACAGGATATGATTGTGTAAAGGACTGCAGGCTTTAGGTGGCACCAGCAAGCAGTTTCATTCCCTGTTTCATCATAAATTATGTTCTCTATTAAAACTTTTTTTTTTAAAATCTTCAACCACCAAGGACTGATAGCTGACATAAAAACTGATTATTTTATAGTCGCTTTGATTTTAATGTGCACAGGGCCAGATACACTGTTGTTACGCAGACCGATTTAAATATACCTCTCAGTGCTCCAAGAGCCCATCCCAGGCAAAGGGAGATAATGGCATTTTCAGTTCTACCTTCCCTTGGGGTTTCCACATGGGACAAGCAGTTTTAATGTATGGCCAGGGAATCTGGAAGCTCCACCAGCAGAGGCTGCTGAAGAGAACCACTGAACAGGTGCATCTTTCCAGGGGCCTCTGCCATGCTAGAATGCTTCCGTTTCGGTTCTACTGGATCTCGGCGAGTCCCACTGGCACAGATCATGGTCTGAATCTACCCCATAGTATTTGAATATTTCTGAAAAACCTAATATAGTGAGTCCCGTCTTGCCCAGCTAGCCAGATTCTCAGGACACCAATTCTCAGTTCCCATCAGATCTTGGTTACACTTACACTAGTGTAAATCTCAGGTGAAAGTCCCAGTGTCAGGCTGTGCATGACTCTTTTACCTCCCCTACCAGTTCAGCAGCCCTGCTGGTTTTCACACTCAGAAATCAGTGGCAAGAATCTGTTTTAGTACAGTTTGTGGTAATGAAGTATAAGTGTTAAGTTATCTAATCAAACTACTAAAATAATCTTGTGATGCCTTTTGATAAGTCAGTTTGAAAGATACTGTATCTGTAGCATCTCTTCTACATTAAGAGATTTGAGATTAGCTTCCTCTGGAGTAATGGTGCCACCACCAGCTAGTAGCTAGAACTGATTTCAGCAGAGAAATCTTGCATTATGGATTTCTTCATGTACATTGCTTAAGTTTACAAGTATCTGACACTGAAATATTTTTTTAAAATATCACCTACTTCAGTAGGAATATGGAAGTTAAAAATTGATCGTAAAGCTGAACTTCAAAAGAGGAAAATAAAAAGATTTTTGACATTTCTTGCTTCTTTCTGATGCATAATGATCTGAAAAATGTTCATAAATTAAAAAAAGCCTGAGAGTAGAGATGTCTGCTTATTTTTTCAATAGAAATTCAGGCTTTGTCTAGCTTGAAAGACTCTGTGGTAACTGAAGAAAGAGTGAAATAATGATGTCACAAAACTCAAAGCTGAACAACTAAAACAATGGAAACTTGTTTTCTTCTCATATTTAACTCCGATGCCTAAAGAACAAGTGAGAGAAAGGATGTCTTTGAAGGCTTTTTTTTTTTTTTTTTTTTTTTTAAAAAGGACTTAGCACTCTGGTCCCATCTGTTATGGCAGGGGTAGGCAACCTATGGCACAGGTGCCAAAGGTGGAACACAAGCTAATTTTCAGTGACACACTGCCCGGGTCCTGCCCAGCGGTCCAGGAGGCTCTATTTTAATTTAATTTTAAATGAAGCTTCTTAAATATTTTAAAAACCTTATTTATATTACACACAACAATAGTTTAGTTCTATATTATAGACTTATAGAAAGAGATCTTCTAAAAACATTAAAATGTATGACTGGCACGCAAAACCTTAAATTAGAGTGAATAAATGAAGACTCAGAACACCACTTCTGAAAGGTTGCCGACCCCTGTGTTACAGTGTAAGAACTCACCAGGCATGTTTCTGGGACTCAGACAAAACCAGTGAAGACCATTCATGACATACCTGATATTTCTATAACCCTTTTGCCAGCTGGTAGTGGCAGTGACCAGGGCCTGCATTAATAAGACGTGGGAGGTGGTGGAATCTCCTTCCTTAGAGGTTTTTAAAGTCAGGCTTGACAAAGCCCTGGCTGGGATGATTTAGTTGGGAATTGGTTCTGCTTTGAGCAGGGAGTTGGACTAGATGACCTCCTGAAGTCCCTTCCAACCCTGATATTCTATGATTCATGGGGACCCTTCCTAATATGAATAAACCTCCCCATCTAAAACATTATCCACTCCCATATTTTAGGAACTTAAAATGTAAATCACCTGGTCACCTTCACAGGTGTTTCTTTCCCACTCACAAGCACATGTGAGTCCTTGGGAATTCAAAACCACAAATACCTTTAACTAGGGGAAAACATGTCAACCAAAGAGTTGCACAAAAATAAAAATGACCAAAACCCATAAAAGGGTTCTGACTTACCCACTGCCCCAGGTGTTAATTTTCTGGCTTATTCAGGCTCAAAACACTTATTCACAAGACAATCCTCACCCATCTAAACACTCAATCACAAATCCAAATAGATTCAGTGGTAGAAAAGTGGGTGGAGCTGGTTGGAAAACATGTCCTCCCACAAGCACAAAAATTGTAGACCTTTTGATGAAAAAAATTAAACATTTTAATATAGGAATGTGGCCAAGGCACCTCATGGGAGTTGATGTTCAAGATTTTTATGCTTTCTTTCTCCACAGGCTCCTTGGTTAGACAATATCTCCCATAATGTACCACTGCTTCCCCTCTGGTGAGAGGCAGTGGCTCATCATGGGAGCTCTGGGCTGAAAATCCAATTTTCTGTTGCATAGCCTGCCCCACCAGGTCCAGCTCTGACCTGCAGTTACCTCGTCTGATTCCATGAGGTCAACTCCATCAAGTCAGTGGCTGCCTGTGTCCAGCCCTGGTGAAGTCAGCTCAGCAGCTTTATGGGCCTGTCTAGCAAAATCTGGTTCTTCATTGCCCAAATCCGGTCCTGCAAAATCCTCCTCTGCTACCACACTTCCCTGACCCTCTTCCAGGCCAATCCAATAGACTCTCTGGTTGGGAAACCCAAAGAAGAGCAAGAGCTCTGCCCAAAGCTCTAGGTTTCTCAGAAAATTTCCCTTGCTGTATTTAGGTTCCTGCCCAACCAGATTCCACTGCCTGTCAGCTCAAGGTGACCAACAATCTATAGAGTATATATCTTACCCAATTCATACGTCCTTTCATGAACACACTTACGTAAGCAAACTATTACTTTATCTAATCTCAAATCTCTTATGTAGGACAGATGCAACAGATACAGTAGCTTTCAAACTGACAACGAAAGGCATCACAAGATTATTTTAGTTGTTTGATTAGGTAAATTAACATGAGTACTTCATTGCTACAAACTGTACTAAAACAGACATGTCTATATCTATATCATCTATATCTATATAAACTGTTTTAAAAATCCTTTCCAGGTCACCTTTAAAACAAGTTACTTTAAAATACATCTTTCACGCTCATTTTGTTGAAGTCTGATACGGTAGTGGAGCCACGCAGTCTTGAATCTACCGATGTAAGGAGTTCATTACTCCTAAATTGTGCAAATGAACTTGGTGAAGTCATCTCATTTATTGATAGGCATCAGCAATGAATTTTAGAAACTGCCATTCAATGAATGTGGTTTTTATTGCCTATTAAATGAATGGCCAGACTTCTACTGTTGTGTAAGTCACTTATTTACAGCCCAAAACTCATTCTTTGTATAGGAAAACCTCATTTGTGAATGGCCTTTTTCCGTGAGAGGTAAATCATTTAAAGTTAAACCAACTTCTTTGAAATTGAGATTAAAATAACTTCAACTGTAGAATACATGCTGCAGTATAAATTTGATGGCATGCAGTAATCAGGAATAGTTTATCTATTGAAAAATTGTCTTGGTCAAAATGTGGGGGAAAAGAAAAAGATTTCACATAAAGAAAGAGGAGCAGCTGGTTAGAATTAGGGTTTGGCAATTTAGTTTGGATATAATATAAGAACTGACACAAACCTTTGGGTACACTTGAAAAGAACCTTAAGTGAATCTTTAATGAGGGTAGGAAAAGGAAAGGCTTGGATAACTCTTCTTATCACATTATTTTTTATGCCTCTATGCTTCTTTTTTCCCTGTGACAAAAATCCCATAAGAAATCTGTTCTCACAGCATTTCCAGACTGAGCAGAAGCAGGGAGCACAAACTTGTTTTAGCAGAGAGTTCTACCTGTTTTTTGCATATTCTACAACTGTAAAATTGTTTGTATTTGGTGAAACATTTGGTAAAACTTTGGGATCTTATCCAAACCAAATCTCTGAAGCTGTAGAAGAGTGCATTTGCCGGCCTGGCTAACACCCTTAGGGGAGATAATGTCCCTACACCAGCGGAAAAACTCCTTTTGTCAGTGTATGCTGCATCTACACTAGGGACTATGATGACATAGCTATGTCAGCACAGGCTGTGTAGTGCAGACGTAGCCTAAGAAAATCAGATTTTCAGTAAATGAGGAATTTTGGTAATTTCACAAACAATTTTGCTAAAATGCTTTAAAATAGTGTTTGAAAAACTTTGGAAAAGGGTCCATTTCAAACATTGCAAAATGGAAACAGCTTTGGAATTTTGGGGAAAAAATATTGAAATGATTTCCCTATTTTTCAACTAACTTTACTCATGAGTTGCGTGGTCATCCCAGTTATAGCAATAAATATCTTCTGCAGCAGTTCCACATTATCATACAGGCTCTCTCACTTAGTATAGTTCATGCTATGTAAAGTCCTGATCCACAATCTACTAAAGCCATTGACTTCAGTGGGCATTAGATTATTAGATCATTAAAGAATGAAACCTTACATTAAGTATTTTCCTCACTATATTCCCCTGTTCACTGACGTATGGATGGTCCAGTGATTGGAGCCTAAGCCTGGTTTGGGGGACCTGGGTGCGTGTCCCTGCTCCACCACTGAATTTCTGTGTTACGTTGGACATGTCACTTCGGTCCCTATCAATAAAATGGAGATAATAGCACTGCTGTATTCCACGGGGGTGTTGTGATGATAAATACATTAAAGATTGTGAGGCAATCAAATCCAATGGCAATAAGAGCATTATTAGTACCTTAGCTAGATTTGTTCCATTTTTATTTTACAGAAATTTAGTTTTAGTGAGAGTAAAATAGGGCCTGATTCTGATCTCACGCATTTTTCCAGGGTAACTGAGATCTGGTTCTTAGTTATACCAATGTAATTCTGGAGTAACTCTATTGACTGTAATAGTCACTCCAGCTTCACACCAGTGTAAAGGAGACAAGCATCTGGAAAAAATCATTTTTTTAAAATAAGCACCAACTGACCTACCATTTTGGAATGTTACAACATCTCTATGATATACATATTGCCTACAAGCTAGCATTAGCAGTTCTAATTTTTAGCTGGCTTTATGTAAACTTTTAGATGCCGATAAGGAACACCTTTGATAAACCCTGCGAAACACTCATTACACAATCTCCCAGTGTAAAGTTACTGGTTCGCATCCTTGCACTCACAATATGACACCTGCATATTTTATTCCATACACAAAAGGTCAAAAGCTTACCAGCAGGCTGCCTAGCTGCCCAGGCACATAATGCATTGGAAAAACAGAACTCAAAGGAGCTGCTTGCTGTAATTTCCTGTAATTTAAGACTATTTTTAAAACTTTTGCTGCCAAACTCCCATCTGACTGTCACACTCTCACTGAATTTTTGCCATCAAAACACAGTAATTTATTAGAGCTCAAATCCAACTGGTTATTTAAGTGTCTCAGCTTTAAATACTACTCAGCCACTTTAGCTGCACTACATCTTTGGGGCTCTCTATAATTAATGTTTCTTAAGACAGTAAAGTGAGCGGACTATTTGTGTGCAGCTCCATTTTAACTCTTTTAACACCCCTCTGAGTTTAGAGTTCAAAATTACAGGGAGGGCCACATTTTTGAAAGTGTCTTGCAATGGGTGACCGACAAAATTGAGTGCACATCTGCTGACACTAATGTCTCACATTTGTACACAAATCAGGTAAGTATGGGCTTCATTAATATTTACACACATAAAACTATTTGTGTGATCAGACCGTGGCTTGTTTGTGTAAAGGTGAGTGTCTGTGAGCTCAACAGGTGCATATCTCTGTGTGCACACATGCGTTTGAGAGGGGTGTTTTGGGAATGCCTGGAGCTGAGAGTTCCATGGGAATTGGGGAGAGGGGAAGGCAGGGGGATTGGAGCTGTTAGGTCAGATAATGGGACCCTGAATATCCTGTGGCAGTTGCTGAGGGGGTTGGGAGCTATCAAATTGAATTTTGGGGCCAGAAAATTCTGTTGAAGTTGTGGGGTTTGTTTGGGCAACTGGAACATTGTGACCCAAAAGTTTTGTGGGGCATGCACATGCATGCTGGGGAGTTGAGAGGGGGAATGTTGGAGCCAAAAAGCTTCATGGCTATTGGGTGATAGATAGTCCTTTTGGCTCTGGCACCAAAAATCCTGATGTTCTATCCCAATCTGATCCAGCCCAATGGGGCTTCACGGCAGGCAGGAAGCCCACTGGAGGAAGTGAGGGATGAACAAAGTTGGGTGAGTGCCTGTCAGCACGTGTCATATCTCAACACTCACCAAAAGGCTGCCCTGACTGGTGGGGGCAGACCAAGTCCCTGCTCTGCCCCCAGCAATCGGACCTACTTCCCTGCCAGAGGAATTTTTTTCTTGCCTCACTGACATCTGCCATGCCATCCCTCGGCAGCTGTCACAAGCTTGTAAACTTGAGTTTTGATGAGCTTTTACTTGTGGCATTTTTCTTTGTGCTGCTTGTTGTTGGCGATTGCCTTGAAAACAAAGAAGTTAGAGGCTGCTGCTGTCCACTAGCCACCAGGATAGGCCAGAGTCACAACTAACCCAAATCCTGCTAAAAGAGGCCCCTTCAAGCCAGTTTGGAGATGTGGGCTCAGTGCACAAGGGCCTATTTCTGCAAACACAGCAATCCTTTGCTGGTCCTGAAACTTGCACTACAATTTTTCTCTCGTAATGAAGCAAGTGCTGAACAATTAAAAAACGTTTATGGGTATACATCAAATGTAGCTCCTACACAGGTTGGCTGATACTATATATTAACTGTTGTGCTGTTTGGCTCAATATTATCTGAACCTGAATAAGGTCAGGGAGCAGGTATTCGGTGCAGGAAGTAAGTGTTAAAAAAAGGATTATAGTCTGAATGACACACACTCTCCTCCACATACTCCCATAGAGGTCAGGGGGAAATTTATTGGATTTTTATATTAGAAAGCAAAAAAGAAAAAAAAATCACCATATAGACAACTTATTGTACAATGCTAGAATATGGAGAGGCTAGTGTCTCAGTTTTCCAGTGGGTGTAATAGTATTTACTTTCCTCAGAGGAGTACTGAGAGAATTCAATCAGCGAGTGTTTGCATGGCACTTTTAAAGACATGAACCACTGTGAACTGGATCCTGCAGTCTTTACTCACAGGAGTACTCCCACTGAAGTCTCACTGGAGTCAACGGGACTCCTGGCTGCAGGCTAACCCCCATCTCAGAGCAAAGATTTATTACTGTACTATAATGCCTACACCAACATCTACTTAAAGGAAGTATCAGAGGGGTAGCCGTGTTAGTCTGGATCTGTAAAAGCAGCAGAGAATCCTGTGGCACCTTATAGACTAACAGACGTTTTGGAGCGTGAGCTTTCGTGATATATATCTCTAGATCTGGCACTGCTATGGGCACCCGCATGGGCCCACAATACGCCAATATTTTTATGGCTGCCTGGAACACGCTTCCTCAGCTCTCATTCTACTCACGCCCTTCTCTACCTACGCTACATTGATGACATCTTCAATCTGGACCATGGGAAGGAAACTCTAGAAAAATTCCACCACGATTTCAACAACTTCCACCCCACCATCAACCTCAGCCTGGACCAATCTACACGGGAGATCCACTTTCTAGACACCACGGTGCAAATAAGTGATGGTCACATTAACACCTCTATATCAAAAATCTACCGACCGCTACGCCTACCTCTGCCTCCAGCTTCATCCGGGCACATCACACGATCCATTGTCTACGCCAAGCACTGAGGTACAACCGCATCTGCTCTAACCCCTCAGACAGAGACCAACACCTACAAAATCTCCACCAAGCATTCTCAAAAACTTACAATACCCACATGAGGAAATTAGACAGATCACAGAGCCAGACGTTACCAGAAGCTCCTACTGCAAGACAACCAAGAAAGAAACCAACAGACTCCACTGGCCATCACATACGCCCCCAGCTAAAACCCCTCCAACGCATCATCAGGGATCTACAACCCATCCTGGACAATGATCCACCACTTTTTACGGGTCTTGGGTGCAGGCAATCCTTGCCCACAGAAACTGCCAACCTGAAACTATCTCACCAGCACTGCACACCGTACCATAGAGCAACTCTAGCTCAGGAACAATCCATGCAACACCTCGATGCCACTCTGCCCACATATCTACACCAGCGACCACCATCATAGGACCTAACAGATCAGCCATACCATCACTGGTTCATTCACACTGCCAGTCCACAATGTAATATACGCCATTATGCCAGCTAGCCCCTCTGCTATCTACATCGGCCAAACTGGACAGTCACTACGGAAAGGATAATGGACACAAATCAGATATCAGGAACTGGCAATATACAAAAACCTGTAGGAGAGCACTTCAACCTCCCTGGCCACACTATAGCAGACTTAAGGTGGCCTATCCTGCAGCAAAAAAACTTCGGACCAGACTTCAAAGAGAAACTGCTGAGCTTCAGTTCATTTGCAAATTTGACCATCAGCTTCTGGACTCAAACAAGACTGTGATGGCTGCCAATTACAGAACCAGTGACTCTCTCCAATTCGCTCTCTCACCACCCCTGATCCACTCGTGCTATATCAAGTATATGACAGTCTGAGCTTACACACACCCCTTGACCTAGATACATACATAGTATATTGATGCTCCACTGCTCGTGTCTAGTTTCTGGTCATTATCGCGAATACCTGCCCGGAAAATTTTCCACTACCTGCGTTGACGAAGTGGTATTCACCCAACGTTGTCATCAAACTGAAATAGTTGTGTGTTGCCCAGGGTGATTATAAGGCACAGAGGCTCAGCAGAGCACGTTGTGCTGCTGGCATCATCAGGGATACTGTTCCTGACACAGCTTGTATTCCATCTGTGTGTGGATGTTTGTGTAGTAGAGCAGCCTCTACATTCATGGTGGCTAGGATGTGTTTTCTGGGAGGTGACCAATGCGTTTCCTCAGGAAATCAGTGGTGTCACGGAGATAGCTGGGAGTGCTGGTGGCATAGGGTCTGAGTAGAGAGTCCACATATCCAGACAGTCCTTCAGTGAGAGTACTTAAAGGAAGAACATTCTTCCTTCCAATCACACTTTCTTGGAATCTGATCAGAAAGACAGAGGAAGAGAAAAATATAGGAGGATTAAGAAAAAGGCCAAATGGCTTCCAGAAAAATAGTTCTCTCAAAGCCTTTGTGTAATTGTTGTAAGAGAGGAGCATGCCTGGACATGCCAACAACCCCCAGAGTGCATCAGAGAAGAACAAGCCTTTGTTTAATGCAGTGCCAGGTAACCCTAGCACCTCTTAATTTTGGCAACTCCGGTAACCATAGAAAACCATTATGTAGGACATGTAGTCTGAAAAATGCACTGTCCGTTTCTTCAGATATAAAGTCTGTTAATAAAACAAGGTCATATTCACCTTAGGAACACAGCCTCCTCGCAAAAGTGTGGGCAAGCTGTTTCTGCTCCTTTTTGTTGGTTTGCTATAGTATAGACACTATCTTCTTGGAAAAATCATTTTACTTCCTACTGTTTTGAGTGTCCTGGTGTAAACGAGTCTCTTGTTAAATAGCTGGTTACCTAAAAGCGGAAGCATTTTGTGATGTAAACATCTTTAGAATGTAAATTACTGTTTGTGTGTGAAGTAAGACATGATTTCTGTGGGTCAGTCAGTTTGTGCCATTTTAATTCTTGCTTAGTGAATGCACTGTTTAGATTAAGAGGGCTTTTTCATTCTTCGCTCAATTAAACTTGAAGTCTCTGAGAACTGGAATTGACAAGTAATGGTGTTATGCTGTTAGCTTTAGCTGCACTCACAAATGTATCCACAAAGCTTGTGGACTGTAATCCTACTTATTAAGAAGCACTGGACATGATGTTTTGTAACACTCCAAAGTAGCATGAGATTACATTATCCTGTTTTCTCTATGGGATAGACATAAAGCAACA
Source organism: Chelonoidis abingdonii (assembly GCF_003597395.2). Lineage (NCBI taxonomy): Eukaryota > Metazoa > Chordata > Testudines > Testudinidae > Chelonoidis > Chelonoidis abingdonii. The sequence goes on along the minus strand of NC_133782.1, from coordinate 12,423,890 downwards.
AGCAACAGCTGTGGCTTTCTCTAGAAAGCCTGCATTAAAAGGAGCAAAATATGGCAATAATCAATACACTATACAAAAATTTGTGTCTTAAACAGTAGTAAAGGAACTGGCTCAATTATTTTTCTTACAAAAACACTGAGAAGGGAAAAAAGGTGCATCACCAAAGCACTGGTACTATAGTAAAGTATTATACCTCCAAAGGCACTGGAGGGTGATGGACAAGTGTAGTCAAATACCTTAACGAATGCAGTGTTCTGCCGAAAGCGCCCACTCACTTTCTAGCTAGACACCCCTCTGAAAATCCCAACGAGCCACATACACACAGAAAGCCACCAATGGGCCGAGGGAGAACATGCTACATCCTCTCCCCTTCCTGGATACATTTGGTAGTTGCACATATCCTATTGCCTCTGTCATACAGCAGAAGGGAGCACATGGCCTCATGGGATTACAGTGACCAGATGTCCCGATTTTATAGGGACGGTTCCGATATTTGGAGGTTTTTTTGTTTCTTTTTTTCTCTTATATAGGCACCTATTACCCTCTTATCCCGTCCCAATTTTTCACACTTGCTGTCTGGTCACCCTACATGGAATTAAATAGTTTCATTATCCAAATTACATACATTTTTCAAACTCATTCCTTCTTCAAAAATCCCAGATGCATTTGATTGGCAGGGTATGTTACACAGTCTTGCTACTGTCAGATACTTGTAAGTTACTCTTAAAAAAAAAAGATTTATTAAGCATTAAAGATACATTTCCCTTAAATCCTTTAATTACTTTATAAACAAAAAGTTCCCAGTCAAGTCTCTAACTACTGAAGAGTGGCATCTGGCTAGTTAAAGCTGTAGGAAACTATGTATCATTTCAATCTGTACTGATTCTTTCCTGATAACTAGATGGACTTTTAGTATTTTCATAAAAGCCTGAATATTGAAAAAATCATCATCTATGGTTAATGTGTTTAATGATTTCAGGGAATGTACAGTTTCTCAGTCATGGGATCCAAAAAGGGGTCTTTCAGTGTTAGAAATCAAAGGGCTACGCTGCTACACTGGTGTAAATCCATTGCTTTGGTACTGATTTACACTGGCATTACTGAGATCAATCTGCCCCATAGCCGTTAACCACATTAAGACTAAGGGCCAGATATTTAAAGGTACTTACATGCCCAAAATGCAGATAGATGCTTTGAAAATGCCACTAGGCCCCTAACTCCTATTGACTTCCCAATTAAATCAATGAGAGATAGGCACCTAGGTGCTTTGAAATTCTCATTAGGTGCCTATCTAGATAATACTTAGTCATACCTCAGTGCAGGGGGCTGGACTAGATTACTACTAAGGTCCCTTCCAGTCCTACATTTTATGATTATATCTACATCTTAAAGTACCTGGAGTACCTTTAAAAATCTGTTACTCAATGTATAGGAAATTAAATGGTCTCTGCCTCTTCTCCATACGTTCAGGAGCCCAAATATCAACTTAGATACCTAACTTTAGGCTTCTAGTTTTGAAAATGTTCTCTAACACTAACTGTACGTTTAACAGTAGCTATTGCTAGGTTGAGATTGGGAATTTGGTGCATTTGCACCTGTCTGTTGTCCTGGTTCTCCAGTAACTTCCTTGATTCACACCCCATAGAATCTCATGCTGCTGCAGCATCTGTGGTACAGTAAGGGGCTGATTGAACAGGTGTTATTGCAATAAGGACATTGGAAGCACCCCGACTATGATATACTCAGTCCCCAATGTTCCAGGTAGAATTCTTGTCCCTGAGCTGTTCTTTCTATTACATTGCAGACCCACCACTGGGCACGCTCCAGAAAGATGAACCAAGTGGTCTCCAAGAAAGCTGCACCTTCTCAGTGAATGACATTTTGCACTTATCTTACTCATGCTATTTATTGAATTGGTTGTAGATTCAAAGAACCAACTTACATATATAAGGATTTAACAAAAAAGTGGTATTTTTGTTTATCAGTAACTTGTCTAAAAAAAAAAATCACAATTGCTTTTTTGCTTCGGAAGATCAAGAACATTTCCTTTTCACATGTCAACAGAAGCAGCACAATTGGATTAATAAATTAAAATGAAAGTTTCTCCCTTTAGATGTAAAGAAGAAACTTGCCTGATTTAAGGTCAAGAATAGAAGTTCACTGTCAAGTATGTACTGATAAATAGAATTATTGCATAACTCTTTTTGATGGGCACTGCATCCTCAGGGTATAATTACAGCAATTATCTGGATGGATCTTCTCATCAATAACCTTTGACTCATCTCCTACAAACTGTCATCCTTCATCACCACATCGTGAAAGCAATGCTTTGTTTCTACTCATTCATCTGCTTCTGAGAAGGAAAGTAGTATTAGGACAGCCTGCCTGCCTGCATATATGACCTCCTGTAGTTAGCTTACATCTGCCAGACGGTATGGCAAGGCACCGAACAAACAGCAGTTCACTGCTGTACTGTTCTTCTGACAAGCTTGGGATGGCAGGCATCTTTACACTCAATCTAGTACCGAGTGAAAAGCGCTGCATCTCTTTTAGATCTCAAGACAATATTAGCAAAACCCCTTTATGAATATAAAGCACAGATATATGGCCCGATTTTCAAAGATGCTGAATACCTGCAGCTTCCACTGACTCTTATGGGATTTCTGGGTGCTCAGCACTTCTGAAAAAAATCAGTGTATAACTGGAGTAAGCTCATTGAAAGAAGTGGATTTACTCTGAATTTGCACCAATGCAAGCTGGGACTATAACTGGGCTCATAGGACCCAATCATGCAATTCTGGATAAGGCACAACACCCACTGGTTTTCTGTGGAAGTTTTACTGGAGTAACGCTTACAGGGTTTGGCCCATTTAAACTGAGTAATGTACAGACTGCTATGACCAATGATGGCAACATATGAATTGAAAGACAGAGCATGCAAAGTAATATGGCAAGAAATAACTACTGTAAATATATAATATTTTATAACTTTAGTTCCACAGTGAAAAGTTGCTGATGAGTTGTTACAACAAAAGAAAATCACTTCTGCCAGAAAGGGAGGACATTTTTGCTCTCTAAATACACAATTTTCTCAGATAAAGGATGGCAGTTAGAAGGGTTAATTATAATGGCCATTTAATGCTACCTACCATTTGATTAGTTGGTATTAATAAAGGCAGGGCTCTTCCTTACCAAAGCATGCAGCTCTGTCACTCTCTCTTTGCATTCTTACCCTTACCAGCCAGTGTTGCTATGTGAACAGGGCTGGGGTAAGACTAATAATGGATGGGATCTGGAAAAAAACAAAAAGCTAAAAATAGAAAAACAATTTAGATGTAATGAAAACAGTCAACTGACAAAAGAAGAAATTAAATTAAATTCTGTTAACAGTCAAATGTTAGTTAAGAATGAAAACAGACTGAACCCAAACTGCTAGAAAATACTTTGCCATTTTATAATGGTCTCACATCCACAACGCCAGAGTCCAACTGTTTCAGTGACTAACCCCAAACAATAGTGGGTTGTTAAAAACAAAACAAAACAGCAGGGAATGATATTTGTTTGAAAGCGTACTTTATTAATGCAAAGTGCTTTCAAACACTGATTTGATTTCTCAGACAAAAAACACAGAAAACTAGATGTTAACCTGAGCAAGTGGAGGACACTGTTGGAGCTCTATACCGATAGCAATAGTCATTTAAATACTATCCATCTGGGAGCCTGCCACTAATCAAATAGAAGCAGCTTGTATTCAGGGCAATGGTGAGCAGAATGATTCTCTAAACACAGGTATCTAAGTAAGTGTCACCTTCTTAACTCTACCTACCTTAGAAAGCTCTTATGATTGATTAGAATCTGTATCTTATTTATGAACTTTTCTAAACTACTAAGATATTAACCTCTCTTCACATTTTCTTTATCAGACATTATAAAACAGCAATCTGAGCCATGTTCTCTCACACACTATTGTAATGCCTTTATATCATTTTAAGGGTTGACCTTTAGTTATAAATGTTATTTCAATTTTAATTGGTGGCCCTGAAAGCCGCTAATAGCACTGGCATAACGCTGGTAGGCCTTGTATGTTTCCATACACAATTCTGATAATGGAACTCAATCATGCTGGCCTGCAACACTTATGGGTTTCTATTTCTAATCTCGTGGGGTGATCATCTGACAATACACACCAGGGCTGCCCAGAGGATTCAGGGGCCCCTTCCATAAAAAAGTTGCACTATAGAATACTATATTTTTGTGGGGGCCTGTGGCAAATTGCCTAAATTGTGTGTATCGATTAAGGGGCAATGTGCTCTAGTGGACTGAGCACAGGATTGCTGTAATTCTGCATTTTAATTTTAATCCCAATCACACCCATTCATTTTTGTGACTTGGACCAGTCAACCTTGTGGGCCAAATTCATCCCTTCATCTGAAGGGAAAGGAATTAAACCAGAGATTACTTTGATCTTCTCATCCTCTCCATCTGTACAATGCAGATAACACACAGGTTCTGCACAATATTATCATTAAAATCACTCCAGTCATTACCGTTTTAACTGCTATATTAGCAGTAATTTGGGTCTGAGTTTTAATTGCCAGATGCTTGGTTTTGCTTATTGTACTATGGGGAGATTCTATTCCCAGCCAGTTCACTCTGTGCCTCAGTTTCCTCATCTATAAAACTGTGATAACGACACTTACACCCTTTGTAATGCACTTTGAGATCTACAGAGAAAAAATGCAAGCATTAGGTATTATTAGTATTAAAGCAAACAAAATGAAAGGGAAAAACAATTAAGATGAAAAAAAAATCAAGCTAGTCTTCATTTTAGCAGTCTCCTTTCCTTCTCTTTCTGTACAGACATTTTTCAAAGGGCAAAAACCTTGTGTGAGAATCTCAGATAATCTTACCTAGCCATGTGGGGAAAAAGGGAAGAGAGGATATTTCAGGGTAGGATTTTGGAAGTTGTCCCACCACTGCTCCAATATGGCAGCAACTCCACTTGTGCAAGCAACAGTGGGAGCACTAATGCAGAGAAGCTGCTAGCATTTTTATATCCATGACAGATAGATCTGCTGTAGTAATCCTGGAGATATCAATGTAGCTATGGACTCTGGTTCTTTTCCATGCTTGTTCGTCTACAAAAAGAGACAAATGTACACAAAGGGGACTAGGCACTGAAGAGCAAAAAGATAAGGAAATGCAGCTTTGGTTTGTCATGTTTGCACTTTAGTTGTCAGAAAGCTACAGGCACAACACACAGCATCACTCTTAGCTAGCCAGAGAAATCACAGCAAAGTTTTGCAAGGAACCTGTCTGGCTAAGCCAGACTCTCACTAAGTAGATAGCAAAAAATTAGAGACAGGAAAGATGTAAGAGGTATAAAATAGGGAAGGAAAGTGACACACGGGGAGGAGGGGAGCAGCAGGAACCTTAGATTCACATCTCAGGAGTTGCTCAGGGCACAGCCATGGAGATGTATATCACCTGATTCCCTCTCCTCATCTAGTCTGGTCAGGACATCTTTTAGGATCAGGAAAAAGAAGGGCTGGTGGTAAAACCCTGCATCCCCACCTGTGGCAACACTGCTCCATTCTCATGCTGTGTGCAGAGCAGTTTGCCATGTACTCCACAGAAAATAAATACCTAAAAGAGGTGGCAACTTTGTCCCATCCAAAACCCTCAAGTCAAAACAAGCAGCCAATGGTTGATATGTGTACACTTCACCTCACCACAAGGTCTGTTTCTATAACAAAACTGGTTCTTCGCTCGTAGCTTTGAGCCCCTAATTAACAGTCTTCTTAGTTCTGATAAAATTAGTTTACATCATTTCTTCGCCATTGTTCTGTACTTTCAACCACAGTTTTATGTAACATGTTAAAATGATCCATCTGCCACCTTTCATCTGCTATGGACAATTTAAGACTTCATCACTGGCCAAAGGTTCAACTCAGCACTACCTACATCTCAGGGGTATTCTGAAGATTAGTTAATGCTCGTTCAGTGCTTTGAACAGGTAGAACAATATATAAATGCTAAATATTATCTGCTCTCTTTGCTGGAAGAAATGCTTATGAAAAACAGGTTCACAGATAATAAAATACACGATTACAGTTCTAGTAATTTCAATACTTAAAATATGTCATGTCTCTATCCAGTCCTGGGTTCCTTTTTTTAGAAAGTCAATCATGCTTAATTGTGTGATAGCTTTTTAATGCTAACAAACATATACTAGGGAATAAGACAAAGCTGCTACTTCATTACTTAATAAATCACTAAATGCAAGATTTGAAGTAATATAAATCTTAGATTAAAACTTTAGAACAATATCATTCTATGCATGGAAATCCCATGGAGGCCAACAGAAGGTGTGTGTAAAACATCAGTTTACGGCTGATTCCAAAGGTGAAAAATTATATATTATATATAGGAGCTAACTTCATATATACAGCTCAGGGACAATGAACATGAACAAACATTTTTAGTCTAGGCAAAAAATAATTTTTAAAGGGGTGCTTTAACCACTGAATGTCTGCATTATTCTAATTTTACATCAGTGTAACTGCACTGAAGTCAACTGGGATTCTACAGTTGGGAAATTAGGCTCTCAGTATTTTCACACTGTTGAGTTATTAAGCGTTAGTAAATATAGGACTATAAGAACTGATGCACTGAATTAAATGGGGTTCCATCTAGTTGAGTATCTCGTCATCAACTGCCACACACTTCAAAGGAATATGCAAGAAACCACAAAATGGACAATTACGGAATAACCTGCTCATTTACAGAGTTTTTTCCTACCCCCAGGCAGTTAGAGGTTAGCTTATGCCCTGAAGCATGGGGGGGGGGGTGTAATATCCCTTATACATTATTACCTCATTACCCATATCATTTTTTTTTTAAATTCTAGTACACTCTTTATGTCAGTGATACTGGAGTAATGAGCTCCACAGGCTAACTATCTCATGACCCATTGCTTTCTTTTGGCAAATACTTTTACACAAATTCTTAGTGCTGTGGCATATGGACACATGAGGGCAAGGAAAGTTTTTCCCCCTTGCATACCCAGCCATGCAGATATCCAGCACAGTGGCAGTGGCTGTGCTCTCCTTTGTTCAAGGGCAGCTCCAGCTTCCATGTTATTACAAGCTCTTCACTGCACCACATCCTTTCCAAGGGTGGTGCAGTGACCACACTTTCTACACACATCTGGAATGACTGTGCCCACTCAAGGCAAAATGCCACAAAGAACTCCTGCTGCAGCTTTAATAGACACAAACCAACATAAAGATGAAAAATCCAAAGAACCTCTAACATTTACCTGATTAAGACTTTCACCTAGTGACCAAACAAATGAACTTAGACTGCCATCTTACGGAAACTGTCGTTATTACTTCCATCACAATGTCAATACACAGCATAGTGCTTAATTCATCATTGTTGTGCAAACAGATACATCCCCAGCCTGTCATTTTTCTGACAGTAGGATTAAGTAGTTTTCTATACATTATTTGAAATGGGTTATACATCTGTCCAGGGAAGATACCAAATCTGATGGCCAGTTCTGTATTTTATTATTTTTGCTGCCTCATATTTCATATGTTAAAGCTCTGGAAGCAGCTATGCTTCCAGGTATCAGATAAATCGAGCATCAGGCATAAAATGTAACACCCCCCCCCCCTTTTCTTTTAACCGCCTCTTCCCCTTAGTCAATTGGATGTGTGTTCTATATGCCTGCATAGAAGCCATCAACTATTTAAAGGGAAGACTATTGCTTATTTTTGTGAGGAAAACTCAGAAGCTAAGTGTTCTACTCTCTCTTAGAAATGCTCTACTTCTGTTTATTACAACTGCTTGAAGTTAGATGGTAGTCTCACACTTAGACCCACTAAAAATTATTTTTCTGATGCTCTGTCATGTCGTATTGCTAACGTAGAGATTAGCATTTGTAATATTACTGCATGAGTCATTCCCAACAGGATAAAAATATATCATAAAACCCCTAACAAATAAAACTTTCCACCTTGCAAAAGTATCTCCCAACTTCTATCCAATTTTTGTTGAGATAGCTGCACAAAAAGTCTTTGCGCTTTTTAGACTGAATTTTAAGTAGGCTTAAGTTAGTCTAATTTTGTTGATTAACTACTTGATTTGCAGATACACACATCTGTAATTGAAAATCAAATAACTACCATTTAAATTCTAGCATTTATATTCAGAAGGGATTGCAAGCACAAAACTGCAAATGTAAAATTAAAGGTGACTTTTGACAATAAGGCCTTTTATCTAAAAAAAACTGGTAACAGACAACACGAGTTTTCTCGATAGCTCCTTGGGAATACACTAAAATACAAAAGAAAGAAATACAAGACAACATTTAAACCTTTAAAGCATTACAATCAAACTTTTAAAATAATTTTTCCTTTGGCCTCTTAAATACCATTGATCAATTTAACTTCTTAGGATTACAGCTGCGATCTTATTTCTCCATACTGTATTTAATCATATCCATATATTGTCTTAAAATCCACATATTATGTATAGCTTTTTGAGCATATACCCTCAAAACTAGCATTTTGTAAAATGTTTATCATAACCTGACTCAAGATATAAAAGTACCTAAAAGCCTCCATCCTGTAGTTCTTATTCAGACAGAATCACCACTGGTTTCAGTGAAAAGTGGAATTAGATTTAATGGCAAAAGACTACAATTAGGAAAAGACTCCTCATGGAGTCAAAGTACTATCTTTCTACTTTTAAAAGCATACATTACTTTCAATTTATAAATGGCTTAAAATGATAACTACTTTGAGTTCACAAACAAGAGAAAATATCTTTTATTTGAAGCAGTTTGATTTTCTGGTTTAGAGTAAGAAGAAAGCCAATTTACTCTGATTCAAAATAAACAGTTTATACACAAAAAATGGTCAAATGTTTACACAACATTGTTATGAATTTTAAACAAAGAAACTAATGTTCTGATTTTCAGATGAAGATTGTTAACGTTAGAGCATGCTAAGCAAACAATACCATTCACACTTTCATAATAGAAACAAAACCATTCTTAAAACCTAGGTCTTGTTAGGTAATTTAAGTAATCAGTATTAACTATTAGCTTATTAGAAATAGGTAAGCATCATCATTAGACAAACTGCCACAGAATATGAACACAAGACTATGAATCTGAACAGCCACATAACATTGTTATTATGTAATGTAGGTTAAACAAACTAGCAAGGTTAACTGATTCAAGTACACCGCCTTCCCAATGATTCTAAATTACTTTCATTACAAAACTGGATGGGGTATCGCACTGCATTATAAAAGCTGTAGCTACTGTAATAAATAGCTATATCACTAGCTGTTTAAGGACTTGATCCTGTCCTGTGGTAGGATGCATCACTCTGTATCTCGTTAACCTGGGTACTCCAGTCTGCAGATGACAAGTGCCTTGGTGAGCTGCTCACCACCATTAACTCCTAGATGTGTGTTGGCGTACAAGAGGGTGACGTTGCTTTCCCACTTTCAATGGTAATCGAGTCTCAGCACGTCACAGGATCGGCCTTGTTTCAAAGTAGCGTAGCTGCTACAAGCTATCTAGTTATACTTGCCATGTAAAGGACAGGATAAAGTTCTTAACACTATATTGATTGAAAATAAACATCCATTTATTAACCTCTTAAAAGTAACAAAAACATGTATGTGTTCTTTCAGACGTGAATACTTAAACTCACTTAACTTGGAATGCACGGAACAGAAGAATCTTATTGTCATGGCTACAAAAGCATTGTTAAAAGGATAATTAAAAACCTATAGCACATAATTAGGTCTACGCGCAGAATATAAGTGGGGTATCAGTTTGAATTTACAGTATGTGTAGCTCTGTGTTAAAATATTTGCCTTAAAAACATTAGAATTAGGCTGCCAGCCAACTAAAGTGAACCAAATTCTGCACTTTTCAGGCAAAACCTTTGCTGAAGTTATGATGATGTTTTGATAGAGTAAAGACAGCAGGATTTGTAACGCTCATAGAAACAATCCAGATATATAAAACATACTCCACATCTGAAAATCAAATGTAAGCTGGGGTATTTTTAATTAAAATAAAATTTGTTCATTATGACTTGTCATTAAAACTAGTTTAAAAAGGCATTTTTTCACTGAAAATGGTAGTATATAAATATATATTTTATATTTTGAGCATGCTTTCAAACATTAATTGTAAATGAAAGGAAAAATAAGTGAATAATGCAAAAATTAGTTTTTCTCACTGTAACCAACAACAACAAAAAATCAATCAATGGTACTATTTGCGATTGTCATGAAGACTAAACAGTAAGATTGGTATAAAAGTGGGGATTCCAACAAATTGGTAAAAAGCTAAAACTACTAGAATTTCATTGTTTTTTTACACACAGCATGTTCCATGAACATTGTTAAAATACTTTTCATATTCTTTAAAAACAAGCATATATTATTAGAGGCCTGAACCAAAGTGATTTAAGTCAATGGGAATCTTTCAAATGACTTTTATATGCTTTGGATCAAGTTCCAAGTATAAACCCATTCTTACAGTCATCTGCATGTAGCTACATGCAAGACAGCTATAGCACAAAGTGGTTATAAAAGTCCTAATAATCAACCAAAAAACAAGGGTCTGATTTTCCTCCCACTCTGGTGTAAATCACAAGTGCCCCAACTGAAATCAATGGAGCTACATCTGTGTAAAACTGGTGTTAAATAGGAGGAGAATTTGACCAAGGCCTCACCCAGTTTTGAGGCTTGGTTGTTATGTTATAAAAAGTGTCTTTTTTAAAATTAAGAGATTAAAAGTGTACATACTGTAAAGTTAATAATGTTACAATAAACTTACTAACAGGGTACCCAGATGCATATCATGGTTCTCAGATTTATATATATATAAAAAGTACTATATTAGGCTAAAATTGTACAGATTTGTTAAGATCTTTAGTGTTCCGAGAGCAGACCTAGCTATGTTCTTTGCATCAAAATAATGTTCCTTTCATAATGTGCTCACCATGAGGTAAATGCAAACAAGCTGAAAGTCACAGATCTGGATCTGACAGGAGCACAGAGCTACCGTGGAATAAATTTGCTTGAAAACTGTATGTAATTCTGTAACTAAATCTGGAAGAAAAATGAAAAGTAAATTGAATAAATTCAACCTACTTCTTTTCCATGGCCTAGTTTTAAAATTTGTTTTTCTTTGACGCTGATGTGAACATGTTAGAATATATGTGGCTTTCATGTAACTTTAGCTAACAACTTTTTAAGAAACCAATACCTTCTACAGCTTACTTCCCTTAACATGCTTACAAACTTTGCACTAGCATACAAACTGACATTCTGTACGTTAACAATGGAAATCAGAACTTGTGTTTCTATTATTTGTCCATCATGTTGAGGATCATTTCACAAGTTATTTCTGTTTTCTGCTCCATCGGAGTACTTGTTTCTATTCCATATACGACAGGAACAATCTCACTGGCACAGCATTCAGTGTTCACAAAGGAAACATCTTGGAATGATCCCAGGTCAACAGCTTTGCAGAAAAATTAAACATCATAATTGTCAACTAGAGAAAGAATTAAATACTAAATGAATTTACCATTCTGCAGTTTCACTGTAGGGGGAAAAAACATTTTCAGTATCTATAACGTCCCACTACATTTTTTATTTTTAAGTCTCCAATTTTGGAGGATGAGTACATTCTGTTATAAATGTCACCTTCCTACCATTAGGATTCTGTTCTCAACTTTGGTGGATCAATTTAGTCGTAATGTGCAATAATCAATGCTACTTAGTAGCACCAATGATTTACTAATCAGCAGAGATCTCAACATTAATTAACTGGAGACTTACATACTTCTTACATCCATGGCAGAATGAAGAAGAGGGGATTTCTTTAAAAAAAATTTAAATTCATTTTTAACAGCAGCAGCAGAGCATGTTATTCATCAGTCAGAAAGACACCACAAATCCATTTTTAAACCTGAGCGAAAGAGTCAAAAATTCTTGTGATACTATGATCTTTTAATAAGCCAATTATATATCTATATCTATATTTTATAGTCAATATTCCAAGTGTGTGCGCAAAACTATTCCTCTGCCCTTGTTTATCCCCAAATACTAACCACTGAAAAAAGAAATTTGGACCCAGTGCTTAAGCATGTAATATCTGAGAGAGTCAGATAATAGGAAGTAGTTGCATTTTGTCTCTTTAGTGCTTGTAGAGAGATTATTTAAATTCCAGCAAACTGAATTTTTCACCCCAAGAGCTGAAGATGCACAAAAATTCTCATAGTCTGTATGCACCAAACAACAGCAGCAAAAGTCTACACAACGTAAGTATTGCAAATACAAAAACCACAAGCAAAGCTTAGGTCTGGGTCTACCCTGACATTTCTTTTAAAATCTTCAGTCACAACCATTGCAGCCTTACCACTGAAAGGAGTGGAGGGAACACTACTGCAAAATCACCTGCTGATGTTCCACCTTGAGATGTATTCATCAGTCTTTGAAAAATTACATCATCACAATTATCATTATGTGAAATGTTATCCCAGTGGCATTATCCATACAGGTGAGGAAAAAAAAAAATCAGTGCAAACTGCCTGCCAATACATTAAATATTGTGTTGCCTACTCATGCTTAGAAAGGGTCAAATAGGACAAGCTTGCAGTGGAACAATGAGCCAGCACCTTTTCATATTCAGATTCTTATACTCCAGAATCTAAGCTTATTTTTTTTTTAAATTACTGTATGGCCCTGATGACTGTAAAGATAACCTTCAAAATGTGAACAAATTGTAAACCAGAGCAGCGTGATACACTACCTCAGCAGAGGTCCCCGAGCTGCTGGCAGGAGTTCTCTTTGAGAGGTTCTCAGTTTGGTAACTCACTTCCCCACCCTTGATCTGTCAGAGCAGAGGTAGCTCTCCAGACATGATGCAAAGCTCACCTTGACTCCCTCACCCCTTTTGTAAAGGCTGCTGAGGAGAGTGAGAGAAACAGATATCTAGGGGTAATCCTTCTGTTCATCTTGTGATTTTTAATTTATGGGATAAGCGCCCAAAGTACAGGATGGGAGCCTATAGTTGCATTTTAAAAATCAGAAACAACAACAAATGTGTCCTCCCAAGCCTGCAAACAGCCTGAAACAATAACTTTGAGGTGTGAACTGTCTTACTCATCTCAGTGGCATGTTAACTGGGAAGCCCAATTTTGTTCAAAATAGTCATTTTTACTGTTTCTCTGATGACCAAACACAAGATAAAGAAGAGGAATTGATCATATTATGAAGACATGCTCCGTTTAAGCAGCATTCTAGTTTGGCATCACAAATGGGAGGAGCTTGGTTTGCGGTACTCAGGAGTTTTCCCTATTGCCTGCTGACCCTCGCTGATCCGCACAAGAGAACGCTCTGTAGCCTTCATCTTCCTTGATTAAAGAACAGTGCTGCATTTTTGACTATTGCTGGGCAGGGAGACTGGGAGGAAACTTGCATGAGCAGGGGAACAGTGGCTCCAGAACAAATAATTGAGCAATGACTTACACTTAGATGACTGGGCTTTCTGACACACACAAATAGGTGTCTGAAACAAACATTCATCTTATGTTAGCACTTAAATTAACTTCACTGTGAAATATTAATTCAATCACAGGAAGAGATTCACAGCTTTAGCCATATCTGGTTGATTCCAATTTACTTGATTACATTCTAACTTATTAGCTGATTACCTTCTTGCTTAACATCATGTTTTAGTCTGTCACATCTTTTCTTTTTGCCCTTGCTTCCTTTGCGGCGTGTAACAGATTTTGCTCTCACCAATCCACAGCTTTCAGAATGCTTATGCATATTATTCTGATAGGACAATGAAGCACAGACATATGAATACAATCATGCATTTTAAATACAAAGACAAACATTTCAAGTTTCTAATATATAGATTTTAGAAAACTAAAAAAAAGTCAATTAATCTCAATGACTTGCTGCTTATCAAACTTCTGAAGATTGTTCCAGTAAAAATTTTTAAATTCCACTTTAAAGGAACATTATAAAGACTCAGATATCAGAGGGGTAGCCGTGTTAGTCTGGATCTGTAAAAGCAGCAGAGAATCCTCTGGCACCTTAGGGCTGGTCTACACTACGGGATAAAATCGATTTTAGATACGCAATTTCAGCTAAGTGAATAACGTAGCTGAAGTCAAATATCTAAAATCGATTTACTCACCCGTCCTCACCGCGCAGGATCGATGTCCACGGCTCGCCATGTCGATTCCGGAACTCCGTTGGGGTTGGTGGAGTTCCGGAATCGATATAAGTGCGCTCAGGGAATCGATATATCCCGTCTAGATTAGACGCGATATATCGATCCCCGAGCAATCAATTTTAACGCGCCGATACGGCACATAGTCTAGACGTGGCCTTATAGACTAACAGACGTTTTGGAGCATGAGCTTTCGTGGGTGAATACCCACTTCCCACGAAAGCTCATGCTCCAAAACGTCTGTTAGTCTATAAGGTGCCACAGGATTCTCTGCTCCTATTACAAAGACTGGCAGACTTAAAATCAGATCTAGCATCTTTGATTCATAAGTGAATAAAATTGATATTTTATAAACTAATTTACAAAGAAGATAGGACCAGATTTTGAAGCTACTATAATCACAAGGCCAAACGACAGTAACACTTCTTGTGGCTAACACAGTATCCTGTGTGCTCAGGGAGCTGGCTGAGATACAAATTCTGGTGGTAGCATATGGTTTTGAAGAATAGGATTATTATTCTCTCATTCACTTTGCTGAACTATTCCTTGTATTTTCTACTTTACATATTTTCTCTGTTTCTTCTATTTGTCTTTTGGTACCTATCTAGGATACTTTCCAGATATTTACATTTGTTTCCTTTTTGCCTTTTATTTTCTATCAATAGACTATTTGCACATTCAATCTTATTAATTCCCAACTTGCACTGTACCAATAAAATTCTTGAAACAAACACCTGGCCTTTTATATAAAGTGGTAAATTGTCAATGTATTAACCCTTTGATGTAAAATCTGGGAAAAACCTATTGGTGTCTCTGCATCAAGGAGCTAGCAGGAGATTCAGTTCAGCCAGTAGACTGGTTCTTTATAAAAATGAGGTATGTAGTACTTAACTAAAGATATCTCCCCACTGACATTCCTTAAAAGGGAAGTACCTTACCCAACGTGAATAGCCCTTGCCACATTTAGGGCATTCATAAACCATTGGTTTAAAATTGGAATCATGGTATTTCCTGAAGTGAACAGTTAGAAGCTGCTTCTGCCGGAAGCATTTGCTGCAACATACACAAGCGAAGGGTTTCTCACCAGTATGTGTACGCTTATGCACAATCAAGTGTCGTTCCTGAAACAAAGAAAACAATGTTTAAAATATAACTTTTTGTGACAAGCAAGAAAATTAGAGTCCAAGGTTGTTGCAGTTTCCTTAATTTGTCTCACAGAGCAGAGGTACTGAAGAACATGTAGGGTAAAATTCTGCTCCCACTGAAGTCAATGGCAAAACTGTCACTGACTTGAATGCGACCAGGATTTTACCCAATGTGTACCATCACTTGGAGAACAGTGATCCCTGAAATAAAATGTTAAGGGCCAAATACTGAGATTTAGTTTGTATTTTCCTAAATTTTTCACTTTACCGGAACTTTCAAAAAAGTGTCAATTACTTTACTGTGCAATCATTTAAAGAATGGTTGGAATAAAACAAACCTTTTCAGAAAAATGACAGAATAAGTCAACTGTTTTGATTCTTTAAAAAAAAAAAACAACGTTATTTCAAGAGTTGGTGGGTTCTTAAGACTGTGTCTCCTACTGTCCATTGGAAACTCCATCCCTGCAGAGTTTGCACAGCCCCAATGATGCAGTGAGATCCATTGATATGGATCCTTGCATGCACCTGGAGACACGCTGAAGGAAATAGAACTCTGTAGGGAACAGCCTATGCTAGCACACCAGGGCCTATGTAATTAACAGTGGGAAGGAATGACTAATAGCAACGGTATCAGACAGGGTAGAAAAGATTGCTGCTTGTAGAGAAAGCACATCTGCATACTGCAGCTTCAAAAACCGGCTTGCCTCCTGCCCTCTTTTCCCCAGACAATCGGACAGCTGACTAGATAAGAGAATGCCTGTGCCCTCCTTTCCTCGGACAAGTGGTAACTGGTGAGTTCAGAGGGCTAAGTGGTTTTAATTCAACAGAAATTATTTAAAATTAATAATAAGATGCTGAAGTTATAAAGAACACGTGAAAACCCATATTACTGAACCCTCAGTATTTTACAGTTACCCACTTCAAGGGAGCAATGGCAAGATAAAGCTATACATGGTTTTAGTGGGCTTAAAAGCCCAGCCTTAAAAGTTAAATATCCCTTTCTACTACAGAGTATGTTTGTCTGATTGAGAATCCATGCTTTTAATCCGTATTTAGTTATCTTCTCTCTATATCTTCCTGAGTGTGAGAGAATCTTTCTAAAAATTAACACACAGAACAAGTCACTAAATTTTCCAGTGACAGTCCTATAAGCACTTAGAGTAGGAGTTTCAGTGAAAGAATCCGGTGTGTTTTTTAAGAGTTCTTTTTAGAAAAACTCATACTACTATAGCATGTTTATTCCTTTGGCTTGTGAAGATTTTAACTGTGCTAATGTATAGTACATACACTGCTAATGTAAGGGTAATAATGGAGTTAATAAACAAATAAATATTCCATAGAGCACAGCCACATTTCAGTTTTTAAACTTGACAGATTTCTAAATACAACTTAAGAAGATGAAAATTCATCACGTCTGCACTGCACATAATTCTCTAATCAGAGCATCCAAAAATAAAAGTTTCTTTGGATTGAAATATAGTGTAAAATGATTTGTCTAGAGTGTCCGCATCTCTTTAATCACATCATCCAGGAATGAAACAAAGACTACAAGGTTATATATTGGGATAAATGTTTCCCTATGTTACTGACATAGCAAAAAATGTATGAAACATATAGCATGATTTAATTCTTCCATTTTCAGATTATGAAAATTCCTTCTAGAATAGGTATTATATAGAAATATGTAGAAATACATTCTGATAACAAGAGGTCCACTAAAAAGTTTGCTTTAGCCAAGGCCAGATAAATAGAGCAAAGCTGATTCAGGGTATGATCAAAGCTATATAATGAAGTTTCTAAAGAGTTGTACCCCATATCTTGCAGATATAGACATCTAATCTATTAAAAAATGTAAGTTGTGTAAATGAATTAGGCATGGAATATAGTATCCTGTGTCAAATTACCTATTCCAGGAATCCAGTCTTTCCTGACATTTTGTATTGCATGGCTTCCAAGCTACTTTTATAGCATAGTGTTATTTGTTTTACAAAAATGCCAGTTCCGATTGAAAAAACTTTATTCTGTACTTGTTGAATACTACAAATAAGATGCAAATACCACGTTTTATCATCACAACTGCAGTCAAAATAACTGCTCTTATTTTCTACTTTCGAACAGATCACATTTGAATTATTTTTCATATGCAAATAGTTTAAGATTTTTTTGCATTACTAATTTATCATTCATTCATAAACCGGTTATCTTGCAAACAAATATAAACACAGAATTTTAGTTACAATGTGGTAACAAATAACTATGATCAAAGCAAATATAACCCCAAAGCCAAGCCTACCCCACAGAAATATCAACTGAATAAGCAATCACACTCCAATTAATGTAAATACCTGCTTGCATGCATAACTGCATTGATCACATTTGAATCGCTTTTCATTCCTGTGAGTTTTCTTGTGCTGAATAAGAGCATAGCGCTCATGGAAGAGAGCTTCACAATAACGGCACTTTGTCGCTACGGTCAGGTAGGAATGCAAATTACGTAAGTGGACACCTAAAACAGTTTTAAAGATCATTACATTGAAAAGTTGTGGTAACTGAAGATGGATTTTTGGATGTCTATAGTTTCAGACAAAAGGCTAGTCTGTGAATAGTCCTGAACAGATGTACGCAGCGGGGGCGGGGGGGAAAAGAAAGCTGACAAGGAATCTTCCCGGCCCTTACTACCTCTGTACAGGAGCCCAAAAACAGTCTACTGGCTTCACCTATGGGGAGCAGCACAAAGGACCAGATTTCCAAAAGGTGTTTAGGCGCTTAGTGGGATTTTCAAAAGCACTTAAGAAGTTTAGGTACCTACCTCCCATTGAAATCATTCTGCATCTTTAGGCACCTAAGTACCTTTGACAATTTAGCCCAAAAGGATATTTATCGTATTGTAATGTGGAACCTGGAGTATACGTAGGCTTGTTGACAATCAATAGGTGCTTGTTAGGTGATAATCTTTGAACAAAGACAAATTCCATAAGTAAGCACCCTACCGTATTCATACCTTTGAAATCAATTAAATATTTATTCATAATTTGAGTTAGGTCTTTAGTGGGTTTTTCAAATGTGCCTAGGTGCCTGTCTTTATCTGCCTAAATACCTTTAAAAATGTGGCCCTTAATGCCTCAACCCACCTCATTCAAGCACTGGAAGCCCACTATGATAACTTATTTAATCAAATACACATACACTTGTGATGAAGGCATGAGCCTTTGTACAAGCTGAAAAATGTGCAGGATTGGCCCCAATCATAACTTTTGGATATTCAGCACTTTTGAAAATCAGGTTGGCACTTAAGTATCCATTTAAGACCCTAACTTTAGGCTCTCA
The DNA here is from genome assembly GCF_003597395.2 of Chelonoidis abingdonii. Classification (NCBI taxonomy): domain Eukaryota; kingdom Metazoa; phylum Chordata; order Testudines; family Testudinidae; genus Chelonoidis; species Chelonoidis abingdonii. The sequence goes on along the minus strand of NC_133782.1, from coordinate 12,405,128 downwards.
GTTTGAAAATCTTGGCCTTTGTGTATAAATTTCTTTGGAACCTGTCAGTTATATTGACTCAATTATAAAAAATAGGTTGTATTTCTAATATGGTGGCTTGTTAATGGAAATCTGGTTTCTATGAGGTCTTCATATTACTTAAACATCAATTTACAAGTGAACTATATGGATAATAATTTTATTGGTATGCAAATGAAGTATGTTTCAGATACAGAGTTAGTATAATCATAATTCTCTTGGAAACTCATGTGGGTTTGTATTTCCAATATAGTGGTTTGTATAACTGAAAATTTAATCTGCATATATCCAGCTTTCATTTATGATATTTTAAGCATAAATTTGCATATACACCAGTACTGTAGTGATATTACTTGCAGGTGAGAAAAAAATCCATGAGTTGTATAAAGAATTTAGGTATCTACATCAGAATATAGTGGGTTTGCTTTCTGCTTGATGGGAAAAGACCCAAAGAGTTAAAGGTCATTTCTATTTATTGTACACCATCATCCGTCATGTCACATGAAACTTATAGAACCTGAAAATAGATCTGCTACAACTGCTTAATGGAATTTAGAAGTTATATAGTACAAATATCGCCTGTTAAGTATATATGAAAGCAAGATTAAAAGTTAATATACACTTTATAAATTGATTATGAATGTGATTCCTTGTACTCTTTGAAGTCTCATTAGTGAAATGCTCCAAAATTCACAAGTAAAGTTAAAGAGACAGTCAAGGACAAATACAAAAGGTACAAGCAGATCTTATATATTCAAGGATATCAGTATATTAAAAACATTCAACATATTTCTAGCTCCTCAGATTTCTGGTCTGACACCCACTTTTATTTCACGCTTGGGCTGGGGCTGGAACAGAATCTGGAAATTGTGACAGTCCCATCAAGATCTGCTCCTTCTGCCACAGAGTTTCCACTCTGTGCAGTAGAGAATCTATGGCCTAGATTTTTGTTACTGCTGTCACTCTAGAAAATGGATTTTCCTAATGCCACAGGTATTTAGTAATATCTTGGAAATGTTAACTTGAAGTGGAGCACTATAACTGTACCAATCTATGGCAACCACAAGATGGCACCACATACCCTCATCACGAGAGATCCATGAATATTTTTTCCCAAGGAATACTTTAATAATGATAAACATAAGTCACTGAACATTTTTATAGCCTATGATCAGTAAGAAAAGATACCAAATTCCCTATGCATTTGCATTCCAGTTTTTTCTTAAATCCAAACTCACCCAAATCACTTTTTCTTGCAATAAATGTATTACAATGTGGACACTGGTATCTGGGCACATTTTCACTATGCTTCTGTAATATATGGATTTTCATGGTACCACTTTGTGTGAATCTGGCCTGACAAACATAACATTCATAGGGTTTTTCTCCTATGAAAAAAGCAGGAGAAGTTAGATAACATATGCTCAGCAGCTCTACCTGTATATTTGATACAAACACATCTTTTCCAAGGACATCTATGGCCCTCATGCTGCACTGTGATTGACCAGCACAAACCTCTGTGCCCGAACAGAAACTCATTAACTTCAGTAGGAAAACTGCATGATGTGTGCAGGGATCAGCTGTAAGCTAGTGTGAATCTCAATGCAGGATTTTAGCTTATAGAAGTTGTGAGCAGAACTAATGACAGCACAAAGCCATTTATGTAACTTAAAATATTAATTAGTTTGTTCTTTTTTTCTGCTGTGTTTAATGTAGGAAAATACACAATTGCTAACACTGAATTGGGCTAAATTCTGTTCTCAAGCAAACTTTGTAATCTGTTTGTCTTCACTGGGATTCCATAAGGAAACAGGAGAGCACATCAGGAACAAATTACTTTTGTTATTTTGCCATAAATATTAAAATAGTGCAAATTATAATTACAGGATTTGCAGTTACTCATTTGCCAAAATAATTTCCATGAAGGGATTGTATTTTTAGGAAACAGATGTGCCACAGTCATGCCTACATTTGGGGGCAGCTTTTTTTTGTAAACCCTCCCTGACTGTCAGACACATGCCATGTAAAATTAACCAGGCCTGATACAAAACTGAAAATTGGATCACAGAAAACAAGAGCACACAAGTGAAGACGCTGAATGTTTTATTTCATATTGGTAAATGTCAGTTTAAACAAAATGAACACAATTAAAAAATCATAATCTGATAGGCCACATTTTCAGAAGTAGTTTTAAAAACAGACCGAACAATTTTACATGAACATTTTTCCATGTATGTTCTTGTGACACACAAAACATAAGTGAAAAAACTGTGTAAAACTGCAGCAGCAATTTCAGAGACTGGATTGAGGCCAGTTTAAAAAAAAAAAATGTAGCCCTACAGATTTACCGAAACTGTAAAATATATGTATTAACCATTACATTAGTAAATCTTACCTGAATGAGTTACCATATGTCTTTTCAGCTTATAGGTATCTTTGCTAGCATAACTACAGAGGTAACAGTTATAAGGACGTTCTCCTGTGTGTGAACGAATATGACGCTTCAATTTGCTTGCCTAGTGTAAAAGTCAAAAACGTATTCAACACCACCCATATTAAAGGAACACTGTCAACTTAAAATCTAACCCATTTTACAAATGTAGCAATTTCAAGTTCTACACCAGCCATTAAAACACACTTTCAATTTTAGTGGATTTGCAATCACAATTTTTAGAGGTATTTTTAACATTCCTCCCCTGTATGGAACACTGAAGACCCACACAAACAAAAGGGAAACTGACTATGCAGGAGGAAACAGTGAAACTAGCCCTGCGTACACTTCCATCAAATGCACAAAGGCTAGGATTTTCAAAGCAGCCTAATGAGGGCACCTATTTCCCTTAGGCATCTGTGAAAACACCACCCAAAGAAAAACTGAAAATATAGAGAAAAAATGGAAAGGCCAATACTAAGTAACATATTTGCTCATCACATTGGTTTCAATCTGGAAAAGATATACATGCTTAATTTAACCCATGAATAGCCCCACTCAAGGTCACTACTCAAGTAAAAATCATTGATGTGCTTAAGTGTGTGCTGCATCAAATCCTAACTGCATAGCAATAACTATCTAAGAGCTTCTTCAGCACTCACTCAAGCAAAACTCTCAAACTTCAATGGGAGGTTTACAATAGGAAAAAGTGATTAATAGGAACTTTACTTAAAAAAAAAAAGAGAAAAAGGACAGAGTATAGTTAATATTTTTAAAAATCATTTCAATTTAGATTTAAAAATACTATTCAAAATTTACTAGCACAATGCATGTGGAGAATTAAGGGACCATATTTTGAAAAGAAGAACGGGCAAGGCCTGTACACAGCTGCAAACTGGGCACAGTATGTCAGGCACTTAAGCATCTAAATAGTCATTTAACAATGTAACTGCAATAGTAGTGGACACAAATGTAGGTGCACGATTGAATGCTTACTATTCCATGTGAACCTCTGGCAATTTCAAGTTTTTATTTTATTTGACCCAAAATTACAATATAGATGCCAATACCACAAACACTAAGCAAGTGTTTTATACATGAGCAGTAACAAATGATTACAACAAGCCTACTCATGTGCATAAAGTTAATCAAGTGCCTTGTAGGATCAGGGTCACTGTAAATACATCATACAGCAGCCATTTTACTGTTAGATAACACCTAGGAAAAATATTAGAACAAAATGTATTTGTTGGTTTGTTTTAAAAAAGGGTTAGATAAACACAGAAAATGTTAACTTAAAAAGTACAAGAGCTCACTCAGAAGAATGAGTGAGCAGACAAAATAAGGAAGTGATGATTCTGAATAAATATCTTTTTTTGGAAAGGCTTCTTCATAAATAATGAAATTCATCCTCTACTTCTGAAAGTTTTATTAATTGGGCTTTGTGAAGGCACCTGGAGGTGGAGGAATGGAACTCACTCCCTCAGTGTTTGGCAGGATCCTTGGGCTGAAAACTCAACCCTTTGTGGCCACTACACAAGTTTATGGGCCACTGAATCTGGAGATCCAGTATCTCCCTCTGCTTACACATGCCCCTGTGGCAATGTCCATGCCAGTCTATGGGATCAATGCAGACCCCTCTCCTTTGCGGTGTGCAGGGACTATAGCTAATATCTGTGTGGCCACCCCTCTTCTGTGGAGGGAAGTAATGGGGTTAAAATGGTGGAAAAAGCAATACACAAGCCCTCTGCACTAAGGAGAATCTCACCAACCCAACCAAGTCGTCCAGTGTCAATACTGTAGCTTAACTTATGCAGCTACATACGTCATTTACTGACCTGTGTATCTGCTATGGTTAATGAGTTTTGTAAAACTAAGGTCAACAAAGACAATATGAAGGTGCACCATTAGGTCCCAATCCTTCAAGCACTTGTGCTCATAAGTAATTTTATGCATTTATGTAAAAACCTGCTGAACTCACAGCATATCAGGCCTTTGTATTTGAAAACATACATCCTCTCCCCTCCCAAAAAGAGATTCAGTAGTACTGCACTTACTTCTACACTAGAATATTTACACATTGAGCACTTAAAGGGTTTTTCTAGAGTGTGCTTGTATCGCCTGTGTCGTGCAAGCTCACCACTGGTCACAAATGCCATCTCACAGTCACTGCACTTATACGGTCTGGTCCCTGTAAGAACATATTATTTAGAATTTTTTAAAAAGGCATATCTGTGTAACTTCTCAGTAGTAAATCAGCATTTACACATTAATGAAAATAGTTTTAATATCAAAATTGATACGAAATTTTTTGAAGATTCAAATATTTTAAAACTATAAATGTATTATGAATGCAAGGTTTATGTATTACATTCCTAATATTTTAAAATATTAGGAAGAAAAAGGCCCACAGACATTAAAGGAGACAGACCAGCTCAGGAACACAGGAATTCGATATTTTAATTCATTTCACCTTGAGGATGATTCTGTAGAATATTTTTTATATATATAAAAACCACTAAAGCCATGTCATGTCATCGCTCTACATAATGGAACTCCCATTAAATCAACATGGGGTTTTGAATGCAGACTGATGGTAGAAGACAAGATCATTTCAAAGACACTTAAATCTGGCAGACATCAAGTAAAAGGAGCACGTTCTTACATATTAAGTATACCTGTATGTGTATTCACATGGTTACGCAGGAGAGTAACTGTACGGAAAGCCTTAAGGCAGAGGTGACACATATGGGGTTTTTCATCAGAATGGGTCTTCATGTGCCGATTAAGACTTGACATTCTAAGAGAGGTGAATGCGCACAGATCACAATGGAAGATCATCTTTTTCCCTATGAGAATACAGACATATTTAGGACACATGAACCACAAAACAATTATTTGACTTAAAGAATAGTGCTAATTTCCTAACTAAACCTCCTAGATTAAGTAATAATACTTTTCACTTCTGCAGTGTCTTTCATAAGAGTACCTCAAAGTGCTTTCCAAAAATTAAGCCTGTCAGAAAGGTATTATTATACCTATTATAAAAAGAGTTTAAAGTGATTCATCCTAAACCATACACTGATTAGTGGTACAGTTGGGAACAAAATCCAAGAGGCACGATTCCTAGTCTAACTCACATCAATGGATAATCCTCCCTTCCTTGAGAGTATCTTTAACATTTAGCTCATCTAGATGCTTACATCCTGTGGAGTATGCCTCAGATGTCAGTTTCATTAACTAGCGAGACAACCTCCTATACTTACACAAAAGCCTAGAAATGGCAGATTAATTATGAAATTCTCCACATATTCAGAGGCTTGAAAATACTAAATATAGACAAAAACACTATTATAGTTTAAAGCCTCTTAATCTATTGCTTGAACTTCAAGAATGCAAATGCAGCAGAATGTTAGTTTCTTAAGCAAAGAGAACTACATTCCATGCTGATTATATAACACCTGCAAACTCACATAATGGAAGTAATGAATTTCTTTAGAAAATAAATCGAGGAAATTTGGAACATTTTCAGCTTTCAAGCAGATTCATAGTTGCCAAATGGCACTTTGTGTAATATTTGGACAGCCTTTCTGGAACCATCATCTCAGGTCTGGGTCAAGCTGATTCTTTACGATAGCCATTCATGCTGCAGCCAACAAATATTTATAGAGAATTCATGTGCCTGTATCAGGGCATGCAGCTAGTAGTATACTTCAATGAACAACAAACAAAAGTACTTTATCATTATTTTATCAGTTCATATCCACACAAAAAACTGCATCTCGGAACCACCCATGGGCTCCTCCAAACTTCCTGCAAATCTTGTAAGTTTGGCCACAGGGAGGCATTCTCTAGCATAGCTAGTAAGAGCCATCAAATCAGGGCTCAACATTATTAAGCACATCAGACAAAAAACCTGCCTCACCAGTGAAGTAGAAACTTTGCTTCTTAGGCAACTTTATCTGTCTCCCCACCCCAAGCTCCTGCACCCTATATTGCCTCTGCTGCCGCTAAAAGTTTTTGCCTACAAACCTCCCCTTCCTTCTGCCTTCTGTTAAGGACTGAGACATGGTGGCAGAAGGCACATGAAGTTTGTCACTGTTACAGAGACTGCTTCTCCACCTGGCAAACTTATGTCTCACCAGCAGAAACTCTGCTGTGGCAAACCTTACTAGGACTGTTGAACTGGACCTCCCATTATCACAATCAAAGAAAGCTGAAAATGAAGACACGGATGAGAGCAGACTGGAGGTACAGAGGCAGCTAGGAAGAGGGGCTGGTACAGTAGCAGTGGAACTAGATGGGTCAAGCAGGATGCACAAGGACAGGGAAGCCAGGATTCAGAGGGCAAATCAAGAAGGGAGTTATCTATGAAGATTCGGAGCTCCATCAGCTTCCATAGCAAAACAAAACAAAAAACCCACCACAGATGAGTTACAATAAACAGCTCTTTTGTATTTTCCTCCACCATGAATTACCCTATTCTGATCTTTTCCTTGATAAAGCACTCAATGCAATAATAAATTGAGTTTTTCTCACCTTAAGAGTTTGTCATAATATAGGAGACTGAAAAAGTTATAATCTAAGGATTTCAGAAGACAATAATTTTAAATATTAAAATTACCAAGAAGGCTCTAAAGAGTACAAGTCTCAGAATGATTTTACATATCTTCATGTTTAATTATTAAGCATTTACACTCAACATTAAATGGAAAACCCAATGGAAACTTTAACTACGGAGTCAGGTTTCAAATCCTCCAAGTTACTCAAAGTGCAGATGATTGAGGCAGTAATCTGAAGAATTTCTCTGTTGAAACTTTACAGTGACATTACACCGATTAAAAAATTCTTATCAGGTAAGGTCAGAAAGGGTTATTCATTCTTCCAAATTTCAGTAGTAGTTCTAACCTTAACTTACTCTAAACATAAAGAATGGAAGTTACTTACAGGACTTCAATCGGTTTTCTAATATGAGCTACAAATACTGAATAGTCAACTTTTTACCTTTTTTCCTATGCCGTGTGTTTTTTTGAGCTTCTAGAGCCTCAGTGTTTTTTATAACTGCTTGTTCTTCTTGCTCTTTGTGTTCATAGTGTGACACTGACATATCATCTTTGGCTTTACAGCTAAAGATCTTTGCTTTCTCAACAGTGAAAATGTCCTTTTCTCTTCCCTCTTCATTTGGAGGCAGTTGCTGGACCTTACCTTCAACTGCATGTAGATCTTTACTTCTATCAATCTAGTTTAAAAAATAAAAAACGAACAGTTTTGCACTTCATCAAGAAAAAAAATAGTCTCAGTACAATCATGCTTGTGGCAAAACAGCAGAGGCTATTTGTACCAGCAGGCAGAATACAATAAACTACCCATCAATTAATTCTCATTTACAGCTAGTTATTTGGTACATAATCTGCAGGGATTTTGATTTGGGACCTACTGAATCAATGAATTTTGACATATACTTCAACAGGAACAGGACCAGACTTTGGGGGACACAGTTTTCAAGCACCTACAATTGGGGCCCAATTTTCAAAAAAGGCCATTTAGGCATCTAAATTGAGCGGGCAGATTTTCAACTCAGTGTTAATTGGTGGAAATTGAGCACTTCTGAAAAATAAACAGATTCATGCAAGGCTCCTAAATCGGAGCTACAGAGTGCTGGGCAATTTTCAAAACCTGGCCCTGAATCTTTACAGATTTAAAGAAATTTTAGACCTTCTTTTTGAGACTATAACAATGAGACTATAAAAGTTTATATTTTCAACTTCTTTTGACAGCATTTTTCATATAATTTCTAGGACTCTAAATTTTAAGAAAAAACAAGGAAAACAGATGTAATTTTTATAAATTATATTTTGTAAAATTAATATAGATTTATGCAGTATATTTGTAAACATTTTGTATTAATTCCAAATCATGTGGTAGTTACTAAGGTATTGTAATTGAATTTTTGTTAATTAAATAGGTTTTAATAAATCAGTGTGATCATTACTACTCCTGAAACTAAAAAATATAATGCATCATCTCTTGAAAGGGACAATGTCTAGTATTTTAGGCCCAACATTCAAGTTTTGTAGCAAAATTTAGAAAGCCAAATATTTATAGCAATACCAGCGTTTTCATGAACTTTCCAGATAGTTTGTTCTAAGTGAAAACTAGTTGTGTCTGGCATTAAATATTCCAACTTTCACACCCAAACACTACAGTATTATACTGATGTGTGAGACCCAGGAAAGGAAGCCTACCAGCATACTTATGAACATCTGAGTCAACTGAAATGCAAATAATGCAGAAATGAGAAAAATAAATTTAAAAAATCATTTTAGTTTTAACAAACTATCAGTAATGTATTTAGGAAAGATTGCTTTTTAATAATATAGGCTGAGATTTAAAAAACTCGCTTAAAGGATTTATGCCTAAATCCCTTCATTTAAAAAGTCACAGCCATGATTTTTATTTTTCATTTATATTTTTTAAAACCAGATTTTAGTTTTAAGTCTACCAATATAACACTACAGACGAAAGGTTACCATCTCATCATCTTCATTGATGGTATCTCTACCTTAATCAGTATCATTCCTGGGGGTTTATCCAATGACAGGTTTTCTTCATCTTTTGCCTGTACTTTTTCTTGCAAAACATTAATCTGCATCACCTCCACGTCATGAAATGTATAAACACCATCCTGTATACTTATTGCTACACCTGTGGGTAGATTCTGCTGAGCACCTACTCCCTGTTGCACTACTACCAAAGGCTGCAAGACACTTGCACCTTGTTGCACCACCATGTGCACCCCACTCTGCTGCTGAATATTCAACTGACTGACCCCCTGGGGCTCATCTTCTCCTTCTTTCAAATGCACCGTCTGCAGCATTATCAAATGTTTTTCACCCTGTACTGGAGATGGGGACAACTCCAGGTTTCCTCCTCCTTCCAGCTGCTTGGCTAGAGGGGCTCCATTTAGGCCTTCAGCATCTGGGTCACACATGCTATTTCTTTCTTTCACCCAGGATATCTTGCCCCCTCCATCATCTTCTCTTGCCTTGTCCCAGGTTCTTTCAGCACCTTTTATTTTTGTGAAGGGCTTAGGCAGGGCTGCGTCCTGAGACGCCATCACTAAGTGAACCTGTCCCAAGAGACAGCAAAGAAAGCTACTAAGGCTCCTCATCGCCCTTATATTAAGCTCACACCAACTCCACATGCTGCCCTACGCCGCACCACTTCCACTCCTTAATAACTCCCACAGCCAGAAACCTTCTCAGCTAACTCCCTGGTCACCCAAAATCCACCTCCACTAGCCACACCCTGGCAAAACAGTCCCCACGACCCTTCCAAAGCTGTCCTTTCCCCATTAAACCCCACAACACCTCCCCTCCAATAACCGCCCCATCTACCGCCCACCCTCTAGTAAACACCACCGCCGCACCCCTCAAGCACCTATCCCCAATACCCCCCTGATATGGGCTACCGTCCAGGAAACCTACCTCCCGCCCTATACCTCAACCTCCTGCCCTCCCCTGAAGCTCCCCAAACCCACCCACTCCAACCAACCACCTGGGCACCTCACCCTAGTGAGCCGGCTCCTCCCCCCCACAGTGCCCCTAAAGCTCCACTAGCCCCCACCCCCGGCTGCTCCCGCCGCTACCGCAAGGGGAGCCCCCACCCTGCGGCTCCAGGAGCGGCGGCCGCCGCCCCTTCCCCGGCCCCGCGCTCCGCCCAGCGGCCGGCCCGGCGCGCTCCGTAAAGAGCGGGAGCGCTGCCGGTGCACGTGACTGCGGGCCGGCAGCGAAGCGGGCTCCGAATCCCGCGGGGGGAGGGGCGACAAGAAGCGCCCCTCCCCCACTGACCCGCCCCTCCCGCCTGCAAGGGTTAACCGTGAAGTACCTGACTCCTTCCCCCACTGCAGGGAGACGTGGGACCTCCGCTGCCCTGAGATCCCCACTCCCTCCCCCAGCAGCGGGGACTGAGGCCTGAGCTCCCTTTCCCCAACTGGAAACCAACCCCTTCCATTTCATTTCCATCACACCTCATCACAAGGGGCAAGATGGGAAAAGCCCAGTGTCACAGCCCTGCTCCCCTGCAGTGTAATGCCACGGTAGGGAGGAGAGCGTGACCTTGCCAGGCTCTCACTTGCAATCTCACCAGCAGGAGAAAGGCTCTGTGTCACTATAGCCTTCACGAGCTAGGCAGACACAGAAAACCATACACAGAAAAGAGAGTTAAAATGTATTTCAATTTCCAGAGACAGTACAAGTCAGGACCTTCAAGATACTGACTGAATAGTTAGAGCCCTGCAAATCCATGGATATTCTCTTTGTATCTGCAGATATTTGCAGATCTGATGCGGATACACATTTTGTATCAGTATAGGGCTCTGTGACTAGGAACCAGCTCTTCACCCTGTTAATGAAGGCCAACAGCCTGCAACTCTAGCCCAGTACATGAGCCCGGGGGACCACATGGATCTTGCTGCATGGTCAGAGCCCAAGTTTCCATTTTCCACTTTTATGCAACCATAGCAAGTTCCTGTGCTTGACAGTAAAATCTCTCGTAAAACCCAAAAATATTTAAAAGCAGCAAAGAGTCCTGCATGCATCCGACGGAGTGCGTATTCACCCACGAAACCTCATGCTTCAAAACGTCTGTTAGTCTATAAGGTGCCACAAAACTCTTTGCTGCTTTTACAGATCCAGACTAACACGGCTACCCCTTTGATACAAAAATATTTAGAAACATTTCCTCTAACTGAGTCATAAAGAGAGATTTCTGAGTGTTTGTTTAATGTTCTTAACATGTGCTCCTACTTGGCGAGAGTCAATGGAATAGTACTCAGTTGGCCTTCCACTTTGAAACTAAAGTATTTACATGCTTCTCTTATGGAAACACTCAGCCTAGATATTATGCCAGTTGAGTGTTATTCAAGAGATAGTTGACTGCCAGTAGTGTATCATCTCTAACCATCAAAGCTTAAGTATTTTACAAAATTAATTAAAGAGCTATAAGCATCATTACACTATACTGTAGTTCAGGATTGGTTATTCAACCAAGGAACAAGTTTATGTTCAAGAGTTCTCTAAAGTCTTTATAAAAATGTCTGAGATATTTTGTGAAATCTTACAAGTTTATTTCATCTTTTATATCCTTCAAAAACAGCATTTTTCAATCTTCAGGATAAACCATTAAAGTCCCATATATTTTTAATGCCCATTTGCTATTAATACTTTAATATTAGATATCAGTGCAGAGGAAGGATTTAAAGATTCACCTCTAACTTTTAGGATGACAAATTGTAAAATGCCTATAGGTTAGCATCTCCCATGTCCCAGTCGTGTCCTAGGCAGTCTATATAATATTCCACTAAACTGTTTTCACATTGGTTGTCAAAACTGATAGGCTCAACCCATTTAAAAATATTGATTGTGATTGAAATTAGTTCAGCACAAAAGCAGCCCACAGTGCATACCCTGGTCTACATAGCTGATATAATGGAATTTTGCAGACATCTTACATTACACTGTACCTAATGTATACTACTGAATACATTTAAACTACGGTACAAATACTTTTCAATGTAAATCCAGGTATTATGCATTTCATTTTCTGCAAGAATATAACAAAGGCATAATTATTTGTTTCAACTAGTGCCCACAATGATAGATGCTCTACAAACACAAAAGGAAGGCACTAAAGACTTCACAGTTTAGGCAGTGATCTTGTGACTTGTTTCAAGGGGTCAGTGCCTGAAGTCCCATTGTTATCAGAGGAGCTCCTCATGGGTGCAGACATCCAGGTTGCAGGATGTTGACCTAAAACATGCATACACAGAAAAGTGATTCTCATGACTTGACTGATGTTAGTACATTAATCTTACAAGGCCTTGTTCTTGGAGGTGCTAAGTTTCCATAGTTCCCATGTGCTCCGGTGGGTACTACCAGAAACCTATAGCCATAAACTTGCAGAAACCAAACAGCTGTAGGGTTTTACCTCATAGTAGTTTTACAGTTAAATTTATTCAGGAATACACAGTGGCACATAATGTAGCCAGTATTATCACAAAGCAACTAAGCCTTCAAATTCCCATCTCATCTAAAGAAAACTTCCAGGTGTAGACACTAGAAAAATAGACACAGGCTACTTTATGAGCAAATAATTTCACAACTGTTAAGTTATTTGTTAATAGGGCAACCCAAACCAAAGCAGTTATTTAAGTAAGATTATTTACTCCAGTAATTTCTGATAACATTTTAGCTGGGTATCAAATTGTTTACACTCAATGAGAGCCTCTCACAACCACTAAAGATAAGACACAGAACACCAGAATGGTGCCACTGGCTGCATTCATAGATCATACTTTCAGATTTTCTGTATCTCTTCAGGTTGCTACTGTGTATTATGTAGTAATCATAGGTAGTTGAAGGGCACTGAGGAAAAAGAAGCTGTTAAAATTATACATCTTCCTTTAGGTCATTTTAATGAGTTTCTCTGCACTTGAGCAGTCATCAGCACCTAAGTGCTCTCTTGCTTTGTACTTCTGTATTATTTATACCAGTACCATCCATGCAGTTTTAGTTAAGGGTCTATCATTATTTCCATTACCATCTGATATTTTCAGGATTTATAACTCTAATTTAAAAGATCAATTCAGTTCATTTTTATTGAATTCAAAAGAGCCATTTGATCAGTGATCCACAAACTAAAAATTCCCTAATAAAGTTTTGACACAATAGACAGTAACAGCACCATTATGATCGTTATGGTCTATTGGGTGTACAATCTCCATAGCTATGAATATTGGCTGTTACATCATCTGTCTATAAACTACAACCAGGTTTTTACCCTGTACTCCAAAGGTTCCATTTCAGTCCATCAGGTGAAGAATCTACATTTATCTTGTGAACAGTATAGTTTTAAAAAAAAATTCTAATTATTTTGGGGAGAGTAAACAAAGTATGAATCATTATTAATTAGGGAGTTCTTACCATATGGAATTTAAATATTTGTCAGACTTTTTTTGTCAAAACAGTGTTGCATAAAGAAACAAAAAGTTCAGCTGTACAAATTAAGATAAATTGTTGTAAAGGAGTTAAGAGTGCATGAAAGTGAATATATATATACACACACCCTAAGATCTAAAGTCATTGGGCCAAATACTGCTCTTGGATGCACCAGAGTAAAGGAACAGTGTTTAATCCAATATGAGTTTTTCCTGTGTACAAACTGCACAGTTGGCATTCACTTTTTTGGGGGGGTATTTTGGCGTGAGTTAAAATCAGAACATTAGTCCAGATTTCAGATGTAATTCTCAATTGACTGTCATTTACAGATTTAATTGAGACTTTTAATATTAGTTAAAATGTATTTAATGCTAATAGCTTTAACACCTTTATCATCACATACCATATCTTTGCTCTTCAGAGTAATTAAAAGCCTTCCTGTTGGTCCCATTCTTCCACTTTAGGAAACAGCCACTGGTGATTGAAGAACCTGTGGTAATCAAGAACCACTTTGTACATTTTGTACTGCTTCTGCATGTCCCTAACCTGGGCCCAGCTAATCCAAATCCCACTGAAATGATTTGAAGGCTTTCCATTGACGTCAGCAGGTTTTGGATAGGGCCTGTGGTGTATAAATCTCTGAAGCAATAAGGCCTGGTTTATTGAAAAATATTCAACCTGCCCAGAGTTCAGGCTGGATCAGGTTTATTGTCGCAATGAATCAAGTTGACAAAAGGGAAAAAGCAAACAAACCAACCAGCCGCAACCTGGCCTCTGTGCAGAACCAATCCAAACCTTTTCAGCATTTCAAATGGGTTCAGTTTATGAACTATCTTCTGGCACTCCAAGGTCCATTCTAATCCTAAACATGACTCCTATTTAATCTAGTACAAAGACTCACATTCCATCTTTCTTAACAGCCTTAGAGTGGGGCATCTTGAAGGTTTTTCATAGTCCCCTGCCTGGAAGGTATCACTTTTCTGTATTGCTTAATCTAATATTTGTAGCCTGCCCCTCATTGTGGTATCTGAGTGCTTCAACACTGCTCTCCATGGCAACAATTTTTATGCTTCTAACTCTGGTCTCAGTGGCAAAGATTACCTTCTTCACTATCACCTGATTTGTGAAGAGATATTCCCCCTCTTATTAGTCACACAGGTAAGTAATCCTCTACACTTTGTCACCAGCTTCAGAGGCAGTGATTATTGCACTGTAATTTTCTAACCTTTGTTTTCTAAGTTGTTCAGTTTTGAAGCTGCTTCTACTCTGCTGCTGAAACTGGATGAATGCAATGTGTGTTGTCAATTTGTAATTCTTTTACTTCTCTTGTCTTTCATGCTGATGAGTCATTTCTTCAGAGAGCAACTAGAGAACTTAATTAAAATATGAAAACATGTCCACTAAGGAGAGATTAGAAAATAGCTATTTTCTTGGTCAGGCCAGTACAGGAAACTGGGAGTTGCAGATTTAGAATTACCTTAATGCTCTGAAGTGCTGGCCTGGCAGATTGTCAAGGAGGGGGGATACTTTCTGAATTTCAGGAAGGATATTGATCACTTGGGAAAGAAAACTGTTTATTAAAGTATTTTAACCTTTTGTTGCAGAAATCTTGCTTCTCTGACTCTGAGATCAGAGTTACACAAATACAAAAGGAAGCTGCTGAACATATACAAAAATGTTATATGCAGCTGTACAGTCAGATTGTGGTTCCTGTACGTATTTACTTCAGCAGATGCAGTTTAGGATTCAGTTGTGACTTGGACTACATGCACGATGCACAAGGCAGTAGTAAGGAAGCCCTTCCCTTTACCTCTACAAGGTGTAACCCAGGGGTTCTTAAATGGGGGTCAGTACCCCTTAGGGGGTCACAAGGTTATTATACAGGGGGTCACAAGCTGTCAGCCTCCAACCCAAACCCTGCTTTACCTCTAGCATTTATAATGCTGTTAGATATATTAAAAGGTGTTTTTAATTTATAGGGGGAGATCGCACTCAGAAGCTTGCTATGTGAAAGGGGTCACCAGTACAAAAGTTTGAGAACCACTGGTGTACCTTAGGTCCAAGCATTTAGGAACAAATGGGGCTACTTGCTTCCTTATACCCTCTTCAAAGCAAGTGGGAACAGAAGGGCAAGGAATAGACGGAATCTTGGTTCCACACCTCTGTGCACTGGCCAGACAATCTGTGCTATCCTGGGGAGGATTAGTACTTTACTGCAGGTATATGTCAGCAATAAATTATTCTTCCTTGTGTGGGGGCGGGGGAGGGAGGAGAGGGCAGATGGGGGAAAGGAGGAGCAGCAAATTGGAAGCTAGGGAGAAATTGAGACTGAGATATCCCTCTGAGGTATTCGTCAAACAACTATCCCCTCTCTTGATAGAGAGGGACCCTGCTAGAAGCCTTTGTCCTTCTCTGTTCCCAGGCTTTGCTCCATCTCATCTGAACCTGTTTGGTAGGTTGGCTTGAGATGAAGGTAAAATAACTCAAGTGAATATATCTGGCACTGTCTCTTAACAACACTTAAGTGTTTGCTGAGGGAAGGAGCTTGAGCTTTAGCCTTAGCCATTTTCTCCTTCCTGCATAAGCTTTATATAGAATAAAATGGATTTATTTGGGGTTTGGATCCCATTGGAGGCTGGGTGCTGGAAGCAAGTAATCTGCTGAGCAGTTTTTAGTTAAAGTCTGCAGCTTTGGGGGCATAGAGCTGACCTGGGTCTGGGTTGCAGCAGGCTAGAGTGTCTGGCTCAAAAAGGCAGGGTTCTGGCGTCCCAATCTGGCAGGGAAAACAGGCTCAGAGGTAATCTAGGCACGTCAGAGGACAGTCCCAAGGAGATCTCTGTGACCAAACCCATCGCATCTTCCCTATTAGAACTATTATCTTACTGTATTGACTGCTGTCTTTGCTCTGTTGGCATGTGCAGTCTTCACTGCCAATTGAGCCTTTTCTCCCAGAGGCACCTATGCACTCTCTCCCATGCTGCTATTAATGCATGATACAAATTTTCTGAAAAAAAAATCAGAAAGCTACTATCTCTATTAGGGCCTTCCCTCCTCTGCTGTGATGCCTACAGGGGTGAGGGTGATAGGACTCTCCAGAGAGGTCAAACTCTGTTGCCCTTCCATGCACACTGCCTCAGGGAGAACAGGAAGATCTATACAGCATAGGATCCTCCGGCACCACAGCCATCTCTCCCTGATCCTACCCATGACCTGCTCTATACACCTTCAATAAATGGCCATGCAGTATGCCACTCTTCCCCCCTCCCCACAAAATATCTTCTTTTGCATAGCAAAATTGGATTATTTCTCTGCCATGGAACCCTTCAGGGCATTGGAAGCAGGGGCAAAAATTGCCCTAGAGGACGATTTCTTATCCTTACTTTCAAGGCTCTTTACCCTTTTGCTCTTGCCTGCACCACTATTGTCATTTCAATCCACTCTCAGCATCTCACTTTGTCCTCCCCTCTCCCAAACAGCCGGAACACATTTTCACTTCCCAGTGCCAGACACCCTCCTTAGAACTCACTTCTTTCATTCCATACAAATCTCTGCATTAGTCTGAATGACTTCAGTGAAGCTACACGGGTTTACACCTGCAGAAGACTGAGTCCCTGGTCTCTTACATACCAAGTGCTGTGCAAACATATGGTGCTCTAAACACAACAAAAAATCACTAACAATTATTTTCTGAAGATCATTGTATTTACAGAACACTTTAATCTAATCAACAGCAGTTTTTCTAAAGACAACTCCCCCTTGTTCAGTGTTTTCAGCCCATGCTGCTATTTGTGCAAGAGTCAAAGAACTAGCAAGTTGAGAAAGCAAAAAGTTTTCCATTTATTTTGGCTAACCTAGAGAAAAGTTGGAGTGCAGAATCTGATTGCCAAACCCAGAGTGAAGATACACAAATGGGAAGAGATAGTAAAGGTTTAACTTAACTGATGAAAGAAGTTTCAAGGATGTCCCTGTTTCCTTGCTTTTATCAGTGTTAATCATTAATCAGGAAAAGTTCTGAGAACAGAGGGCGTGTGCCAACTCTTAGGAGTTAATAAACTCAGAGGATGAGACTATTAAATCATTGTTTCAAATATATTTGTGAGTGACAGGCCCAAAGGAGTTAAAATTCAGTCTCCCTTTGGAAATGCCCCCAGCACAAGCACACAAACACTGCAAAATCAGCATTAATGAGTTCTGGCCAGCAGTGGTCCCACACATGCAAGTTAGTCCTACTGGGATCACAAACCTGCATGGACATTGGAACCATTGAGCAGACATGGGATAGATATGAAAATACATGAGCAATGCCTCTTGACATTAGAGTTCAGGGGAGTCCAGAAGGGGGTGCAAAACTCCATAGGATCCAATTCTGAGCTCATATTGGAATAACTTCACTGACTTCAGTGGACTCTCTCCTAATCTACACCCACATCCAGACCCTGTTCCTTAAGATCATTTTCCTTCCGACAGTGAGATACCATACCTTGTAAGCCCACAAACAACTCTAATAGTGAGATCTTTTGTCAAGAAGAGGTAACATAGCTGTTCTATAAAAATGCCTCCCAGGCTGCTTTTCTGCATTAAGGAAGCCCCTCATAAAAGTCTGCAAAAACACCAAGTCCTCCTTGAAGTTTTTTTCCTTAAAACCCATTGTAACAGGGTTCACTCACTCCTAAGGTGCCTCCTCCTGGCTGCTCAGGGGATTAGCTTTGTCCAGGTCTGATACCTCATCCATCATTTGCTCTTGGCACAACCCCTCCCACTCTCTGGAACTCAGCACACTCTCTCTTTATGACTTTGTTGCTTCCCTCTTTATGGCTTAGCCCTCTGGCTAGATCACTATGAGTTTTCCCCTTGGGAGATTTCAAAGTTCCACAGGAGAAACAACCCCAGGAAGTCTTCAACTCTATTGCCCTGACTGTACCACTTCCCCAGTGGCTAGTAAGGGAACCTCTGCCCACTCTACTCTGGGTTCCACCTCAGGGACCCTCTAATCAGCAGTTAAGGTCTGCAACACCCCACTTTGCTGTCATTTCCCTGAGCTTTTCCTGCTCTGCCCCCCTCAAGCTTCTGCTCCACCACTTTTCTGGGCAAAGCCTTCCTTCAGGGCCTGGCTCCCTAGAGTTTCTACACCTGCTCTGTATTACCACCTTTCCTATGCTAGTACCCAGAGAATGGTTGTAACCTTTCTCCTATAGACCCTAGCTATAGCCAGCTTCTTGGCTTTATACTAGCCCTGCCTTTTCCTTCTCAGCCAGGCTTAATCATCAGTCTGGGATTACTTAGGCCACCTAATTTCCTTCAGGTGTGGCCTATCTGGTTAACTGGTTCCTTCTCAGCCTCATTAATCCTTTCCAGGCTCATATGGGGTGAACATGTGCCATGATGCCTCTAGATAATGACTAGGCAACTGTTCTGCTGTGGCCCCCACTTATTATACTGTTAATACCTATTATCTCCTGTTATCTTATGCTTCCTCAGTCTGTCATTCATATCCACCTGTTGCCTTTCATCTTAGATTGTAAGATCTTTTGGGCAAAGATTGTTTCTTATATGTTTATGCCCAATACAATGGGTCCTAGTCTTCTAGGTACAACCACACTACTAATTAATATGTAATAAAGTGTCCAAGGTTAGTGATTAATGGGTTACTTTGTTTTCCTTGATTTGCGTTACAGAAATCAGTTAAGACTCATTTGCAAATAACTTTTTTAAAAAAGCGGATGTAATAAAAGTTTTTTCCCCCCTTAAAATAAATTGCATCCATTTGTTTATGAGTGGTGCTAGATTTGCAGATCTGAACATTGATGTGCTGTATTTATCAACAGAATAGATGCAGTAGAGCTAATATTCTGTCAATATGTCTTCACTGTGACCTGGAAGGACCACCCGTAGGGAGAAGAGAATATTTTGTCTCCATGGGCCATTGGAATCCCTGCACAGACTGTCATTAACAGTTAACTGGTTAGTTTTTGCAGTGTGGACACATCTCAGAGTCACCAAACAGAAATGTGTTTTATTTTTAAAAAAAGCTAACTCACATTTGAATCATTCTTGTTACCTTCCTGCTAATAGAAATATATTGGGCTGTTTTTGTACTTTACAATAAATTCTGCTGCATAGGAAAAGGGAAATGCACAATCTTCCCTTGACTGTTTTCCTGTCTGAATGCAGCTTGTTCCCTGCCTCCTAATGGTAGCCAGCCAAAAAAGAATTTATTTACCAAGCAAAGAGCCTACTCAATAACGCTTCGATAGAAAAAAAAATAACAACCAAAGCCTCTCCAATAGAAACGAATTCAGCTGTTATTGTACAATACATAAAATTCTTTCAGCTGGCCAAATAACCCTTAAATCAGTGTTTATCAGTAAACACTTGAAACATTATCACTCAATTGCTTTTTCTCATGTGGATTTTTATAAAGTAGTCAGGTTCAGGAACCCAGGAGATATGTACTGCCTGATACAGGTACAGTATTTGCCTTCTGACCTTTATAGAGCTTGGCTTTTATTTTTGCACAGTCAGCTTCTTTATCCTGTCCTTGTTTCCACTATTACACAGAGCGTGAAATATTCAGCCAAGCTACCTTTCTGAGCAAAATATGGAGCAAAGATTATTTGAAACAGAAAACATGCTTGAATCCTGTTTAAATGTGTCTGTGCTGGTAGGGAAGTAGAAAATAGGTTTTAGGTGAAACGAAACACATTTATCAAAAGGCTAGGAACAGGTGAGAGAGAACATCAGTATTACTATTTCTATTACGATAGTCTCAACCAAGATCAAGGTCCCACTGTGCTAGGCATTGTATATACACAGAGTAAGAGAAAGTTCCTGTCCAGAAGAGTTAAAAAAGCTAAATAGACAAGACAGTGAAGAAATGACTAATCTACATAGACAAGAGCAGGAAGAAGGAGGAGTATTACCCTCCCCATTTGGCACATTGGGAACTAAGGCACAGAGAGATAAACATGCCTAGGATCACAGAGGAAGCCTGTAGCAGAAGTATGGATTGAACCCTGAATCCCTGTCCTATATTTGTTAACTGCTTTTTCTCTATTGCCTGGGGGGTGGCGTTAGGAGATTTGTCACCTGCTCCCTCCTCATGCAGGAAGTGGGAATCCCTGACAATGTCACTGGCTGAGTACACAACAGCTATGTGGTAAGCCTGGATTTCCATCACTGGCTGACTCCAGTAACTGTGCCCTTACTTTGTAAACGTAAGTCTCGGTGCCATCTGGACTTTGTACAAATTGACCAGAGCAGCTGTTGCAGAGGGAAAGGGAAATGCACAACCTTCCACTGACTGTTTTCCAGTCTGAGTGCAGCTTGTCCCTTGTCTCCTAATGGTGGCTATGCCATCCATCGAGCCAAAAAGAATATATTAACCAAGCAAACAGCTACTCAATAATGCATTGATAGAAAAAAATCCACCAAAGCTTTCCTGGGGCCGCTTTGCAAACCTGTGTTTGCAAAATGCTCCCAAGTGCCACCCAGCATCACTGTCTTGTGGGGAGTATGTTTCAGATTGTGGCTATTCATCCACATTAGGAGAATGCCAAGCACCTTGATAAGGAGGATATGTAAAGTTGGATACTGTTCTGATACTTAGAGCCCTGCAAATCCATGGGTATCCGCTATATATCTTTATATATAGAGAGAGAACAGATGCGGATACAAATTTTGTATCTATGCAGGGCTCTGACAGTAACAGCCCAGTGGGCAGCTGTGAGGAACCATGGCACAGATCCTGCACCTGCCTTGGGCTGTGGCTCCGAGCTGCTTTCCCCTCTCACCCCTGGCGGGAGCTGGGTCCAGGAGAGCTGCACTGGCAGTTGTGGGAAGCCTGGGTCCCTCCACCTGCCCTGGGCAGAGGGACTGGGGGGCAGGGATAGATACTGGGCGAGTGGGCAGGGACATGGGCCGGGGGCTGCTCAGGCCCCCTGCCCAGGGCACGTGGAGGGTCCGCCATGGCTCCACACAGCTGCCTGCCTGGCTCTTACTGTGGCCAGGCTGCCCCTCCAAGTCACCCCCTGTTGCACCCCAGTCGGGGACAGCTGCGCTGGCAGCTGTGGGGAGCCTGGATCCTTCTAACTGCTCCAAGAGAGGGGCCTGCAGGGCAGGGACAGGGGCCGGGGGCCATTCGGGCCCCCTGCCCAGGGCAGGTGGAGGGACCCAGGCTCCCCAGAGCTGCCAATGTGGTTCTCCCTGACCCGGCTCCAGCCTGAGGGGAGGCAGCTCGGAACTGCAGCCCGGCCATGGTAAGCACCACGTTGGCAGCTGTGGGGAGCTGTGACGGACCCTCCACCTACCCTGGGTGGGGGGTCCGAGTAGCCCCCGGACAGCTCCACAGGTCCCCCCAGCCAGGCCAGCCTGGAGCCCAGCTAAGGGTGAGGCAGGTCTGGGGGAAGGCCAGAGGGGCTGGGGAGCTCCAGGCTGGCAACTCTCCAGGCTGCAGGGCCTTGCCCAAGGCTCCATAGAGGCACTGGGTTGTAGAGAGAGGCAGCAGATCCAGACCCAACCTTGCCTATAATAAGTGGCTGACACTGCAGTCTGCCCCAGGGCGTAGAGGTGAGTTGGTAACTAGCAGTAGCCTACAACTGAGGTGAGGTTGGAATAGAGGGGGTTGGGGTTCCCCTGGTTGGGGAGACCCTGAGACTGCGGGGGGCAGCACCCCAAACATGAGGGACACTGGGGCCAGCGTCAGCAGGATACCAGCCTGCAGAGGGTGCTCCAGAGGCTGGAAGAGCTAACTCCCTGGACAACCAGCAGTCACGCATCGCTACAGAGATCTATAATCACCAGTTCCTCCAACTCTCACACAGAGTTTCTCCACTAGATTGGCATTGCAGCATCTGCCATGCATTGTTTACAATGAGTATGGAATCACCATCATCTTGGCACGACAGCCAAGTTCAGGATGTATTCTCCGTATCTTCTCCGTATTGCTGTACAGTTGCGAAATACAGACACTATGCCTTCAGACCGGGGAGAGCTGGAGGCTTTCTATATAAAATGCCAACGCCATATATTGGGCATAACGTGGAATGACTTCCTTGAAGTGCAGATGTTTATGTCATGCTGGTCCCACAGATCAGAGGGGCAGCAGCACAACATACTGCCCCTAAAACAAGGCTCATGTAATGACCTAGCCCTCAAGAAGATATTAACAATTTTTACTAATAGGAAGCTTAGATAATCTCCTGAGTTCCATCAGCCAAGAAGGACATGGATCCATTTGCGTCACTGCTAATGCATTTTCCCCTTTATCACGGATTTGCTTATATTACATTTTCACAAAGCTTCAGCATGGGCAGTGCAGAGATGAGAAAGCGAGAGTGACAAATGAAAATGAAAAAACAAATCCACCATATTTCCTGGCACAACTATAAAACTAGACCAAATGTTTCGATATCTTCTGTCATTCTCTTGGCTCTCTCAGTAACTCAGCAGATCTTACTTCCCAGGCAATGTTGTGCCAGGTTGAAAACTATGCAACTTCAGGGATTTTCCACCATATTAAAGTAACTTTACAAGCAGCATAAAACAAACAGTGCAATAACATTTATGATAAGAAGAAACAGGTGAGATGGGGAAGAACTGTAACGAAGTCTGCAACCTTTTCTCTCTTTCCACGGAGGCCCTGTTCTGCAGTCCAATGCAAGGTTTTGCAGTCCAGATGTATTTCATATGCAGTGCACATCTGGGTTTGCAACGCCCTTTCTGTGGGGATAGGAATGCAGAAGGCTGAGGGCCAGAACTTCCCTTGACTTCAATGGAGCTGGGCCCCTTTCCACAGCTGAGGATCTGGCCTTGAGGAATTAGAGGAAGGATGCTTTTGTGATTTCTTCATGTAGCGAATTATTCCAGGTATTTTCAGATTAAAGAAAAAAGTGTGTGACACCTGTTTTATTTTAAGATGTGGACTGGGTCTTAATGGAGCTAGGCTCAGTACCTGGCTCTGCCACAGACTCCCTATGCAGTCCAGATAAACTGATTTTTAAAAATCTATTGCCTTAAAACAAAACAGCTATCACACCAAACTTTTTTTTATTTGACAATACCTGCAATAGTTAGCTATGTGAGGAACTCAGAATTTCCAATTCTATTATAAATAATTATGTGCCATTAGTGACTTCCAGATCTTTGTTGCACCTATGTCCATTTGTAGTGATGAAGCTAAAACTGTGTGTGTGCGTGCGTGTGAGAGAGAGAGAGAGAGAGAGAGAGAGAGAGAGAGAGAGAGAGAGAGAGAGAGAGATTCTTTTCTTGAGTACCTAGGAACATTTAATTTTATTTTATTGAGCTCTGGTAAGTCACTCCCAAACTGAAGCACTCAAAACCTCTAGTTTGAAAAGCCTGACTGGAGTCCATCAAAGTAGACATCTTGAAAACATTCTTTTCAAGGCACTTATTGAACACTATCATCTGGAAATGTCAGATTTGCACTCATTTAAATAATGTGACAGCTTCCAAAAAAGACACCTAATGAGCATCAGATTCCTGTGTCACAAAAAGTACAGAGAAGTGGCAAGAAAATATTCAATCTAGAGGATTTGAATTCTGCTATTAGATGTGATATATTAAAATACTCTTACTATTAAAAAAAGTGTTTTTCATTTAAAACAGCAAACAAAATGTACACTTGAGACTTTTTTTAAAAAGGTCCTTACACTTTCCCCAGTGATTTTATTGCTGGTGAAATTTGCCAGCTTGATAGTCCTGGAAACTGGAGTATTCTGCTTAGCTGACTATGGGTGGCAGCAGCAGTGCAAGCTAATTGTAGTTGTGCAACATGACCAGTAGGGTTGGATTGTCAGGGGGCTGAATACCCTATGGCGTACACTGGGAGTTGTGGTGCTCAGCACCTCTGAAAATCAGACCTCTTTAGTGTCTCAAATTGAGCACCCCCAAAGTGAGAAGAACCATTTGGAAAACCATGGTCCTAGTTTTTCTATGCTCTAATTATCCTACTGGAATATGGGTACAATACTAGCATACCTCACAGAGGGGTTGGGACGCTTAATGGAGTATTTATAATGGGCTTTAGATCTTCTAGCAAGAGGTGCTACCCAAATACAAAGCATATGCTGGTTATGGATTGACACTGCCCAGTGTATGGGTATTTATATTGAAATTCTGCCGACATCAAAAGTGAAAAAGTTTGGAAGCCTTAATGTAACATGAAATGGACATAGGTTCACTCAGCAGTGCCATCGATTTAGCTTTGCGCGAATGTCACTAAGATGAGTCTGGCCCATTGCTCTTTTCTACAGATATACACATTATTATTTTACTCTCTCTTGCTTGTTCATATAGACACAATACAGTGATTTCTTATGTGCCCACCATCATAGCCTCTGGCTACAAATACATCATTAAAAATAATATACCCCATACTACTGACAATAGGCAGCAACAATCACCAGTTAACCTGCTGTCTGTGCCTAGTGATGACTTGGAAACAGCCCACGCTAGCTCAAGCACACGATAATCCTTGGGTAAATGCAGTGTGCCCTGGACTATGCTCTGCAAGTTTGCAAACTTGGCCCCCTCACAAGTTTAAGAAAAATCCTCAAGAATTTTGCTTATTCCATTAGGCAAACATGGAAGTTTCCTGTGAGCTGAAATTTACAGAGCTCCTTTTGATTTGCCTATTAACTCCTGTTTGACAACATTCTCAACCATGTCATCAGTAAAGGCAGCTTAGTCCCTGGAAGAGGTTTTCTTGGCTAACATGTGTTTGCTCTATTAGCTGTTTGGCTGGATCTGCAGAATCACTTTTTCTCTGCCTGTCTCTGGATGAAAACTGTCACCTGCAACCTAAGGTCTGGGTGAAACTCTCCAGCCTCAGGGCTAAAGCCACTATATGACAGTTGTGTGATGATACTGAAGCCACATAAATACACATCCCATCATCCCAATCCTGGCCTGACCCCGAACCATTGCCCCCATGTTCTTGTTCCCCAATGCCCTGCATAGGAACTGTAATGATATTTAATACAATACACAGTTCCAGCCATATACCGCTAGCAAGGGCATAATGCTGCATATTCTTGAGCATCACCTACTGACAATTTATCTATTAACAGATGTGCATGGATGGGGTGGGAAACCATATGAGGACAGGACAGGAAAAAGCTCTATTAATTAAGACATATAAAGCTTAGAGCGGGTTGGAAAAATTCCAACAAAACATTGCCAAATCAGCAAATTCTGATGAAGCAAAGTCAGAACATTTTGCAGAGTCTGATTTTGCCAAAGTACTGATGGAAACCAAGCAGGGTTCCATCTGTAAGTGGGCCCAAAGCATGGGCAACCTTCCTCTCAGCATTAAATTGCTTTTAATTTTACTTATCTTAATGCATTTGTATCTCTCGGAGCAATCTTTAGTATCTCTTATCCACTCCATGCTTTACCAGCCTTTGGTTTTATCAGGAATGTTGGCCTTGCTACACATCAAGGACATCTCTTGTTACTTCACTATTTTCTTTCCTTTGCTCGCACAAAACACAACAAAAGACTTTCCCAGGAGTGTACTCTTTTCTTTCCTGTATTACTATTTCTGTCAGTCACTCACCAACTAACACAAAAGACCCTTCAAACTGATGGCATTTTAAAAGTGGAGGTTGTGGGTCAGGTTGGAATTTTTGTCTATTATACAGATAGGCTTGGCATTGCACAGTATTACTGTTCAGGGTTTGCATTCCAGTATCAAGAGATGAATTGTCTGTAACAATGAAGTCTAACTAATGGAAATCTACTTGGAAAAATATTACTGAATGGCATAAACTTGAACTTTTGACAGCTTCTGAATTCCTCTACAAGCTTGTAGCTCATTAGCTAGGCCACTGACACCACTTTTATTACTTCATAATATTCAATAGTCTGACTAAAGTGAGATCCAAGATTTGCTGTCCTAGAAACAGCTGCAGGACCTGGCAGGCTCCATCCCCAGACCCATCCACCCCATCATCCCTGGCCCCCACTGCCTCCCTACCTACTTCCTCTTCTAAGGTTTAATTTACCCCCCAGCTTGCCAGGGTTGAGTAAGTCTGCTGTGAAAAGTGACATATGTATGTTTATTAATATTACTTTTCACTGCCTCCCAGGTAGCTAAGAAGTCTGCTGTGAAAAGTGATTTTAACAAACATATTTTTCACAGAAGCAGACTTCTTAGCTAGCAAGTCTAACACAAAAATGCAACCAAAAAAGCAAAAGAAAGAACAACAAGACAAGGACATGCCATGAACCTTCTTTATGTTTCTATTCTGTTTAGGTCTAGTAAAGAATAGAGACAACTGTACATTATTTTTATTATTCAGTCTGCAAAAAAACCCTTACATAAATAAATTACTATGATTTGGATGTGTATATGTTCATATTTATATGTTTTTCCTCAAGTTAATTAAGTATTTTAGGAAAAATTGTCATAGCGGCCACCAGCAAGAGTTAGTGGCTGTACTCTGAGGCCACCAAAAAATTTATTGTGAGAACCCTTATAAGAGGTGACATCTAAAGACCTAAGCATAGCAAAATGCATAGGGAGTTATGGGCCAGACATCCAAAGAGTTTAGGCCAAAGAGGTGTCCTCAGTTGTCTGATTTGTAGGCAGGATTGCATCAGTTATAAAGACATGTGCAACTGAATGCCTGAACTCTGCAAATCTGGTCCTATCTCTAGGAACTGTGCAGGAATGAAATACTTTCACAGGGTTACTATGGGGTCAGTCATTTCATCAATCAAATTATATCAATTAATGACAAAACAGCTGCTGTTGCCTTACAGGAAGTTACACATAGAAAGCAAAATTTTATTTTATTCTTTTATTAACTTAGAGAACTGCTATTAACTCTTCCTTGCTAAATAAACACAAGGAAGTTTTCTGACTTTTCTTGGGTAGCAATTTAGATACAACTTTACATTTTCCATAGTAAGTCTGTTAAATCAACGATAACAGAAGGTTTTTTTAGGTGCTCAGACAATTGCTGATCTGTCACTGCTCACTTTACTGGGAAGTTACAGAATTTTGAGACTATCTGTTCTGTACACATGAAAACCCCCAGCTTAGCGAGACAGAGCTTCTGCTTATATCTAACACTATAGGCAATACATCAGCAAGGATGATTTTGGCATAGCTTTTCAGAACTTCATGCACAAACCGTAAAACCTCCAGGTACACTGATATGTGAATAGAATGTGAAATGCTCTCTTTTATTCCCCTGCTATTGCTGCTCAAAGCTGCACTTTATCCCCACATCAGGCAGTGTTTCCAAGGTGAGTAAACACACTTTGTATGAGGCTCCAGTTCACAGCCAACTAACAGACGCACAAATACAAGATGTGCCAGGCTGTCTATTATGCTTTACTACCCTTGGCGTTCTAGTTTCAGCCACTCATTGCTCACAACCTTTCCCACACATTGAGGAGTTACAACACTTTTTGCATCAGAGCAGAACTAGTTCAAAGATTGGCCAAACCAACAAGTTTTGTAATTGCTTAAAACAGCAAATCCAAGGGCTGAGAATCTCGGCTTCGAGCATTCATTAATCAAGCCTGTTAAATAATTACCTCTTCACGGCTTCTTGTCAATTGTTCATGACGATAACTGTCCACGACACTGTTCCAAGAGCCATCCTGTGATGACATAGGGGACAAGCCTGCTTCACCTCAGCTGGTGGGAAGGACTGCAGCATGCGAGGAGTATTTAAGAGAGGAGGATTCTTCCTTGGAAGTAAATGATCACAGGAATAGTTCAAAGTAGGCAAAATCTGAACAGATAGAAGAAGCAGTGAAATCCTATCTGAACTCTTTTACAGGAAAGTAAGTGGAGTTTGTATATATAAATTTTATGCATTCTTCTAGAACTTTAAATTCCATATCTATGCACAGGTTTGATTTAGATTTATTACCATAAGCACACAATTAAATTTATTACACATTCTTTTTATTACAGAATGTGTTTTTAGAAAAGCATATTCCTTGCATTAGGAATTGTTGGGTTATGTGCTAACAGACCAAATGTTTGATCTTTGATTGCAGGCAATATCCACTGCAGCCTACAAATAATGACTCCCCAGCTGAAGACTCAACTGAACATAACCCCACGACTCATCCAGGGGGATCTGAAGAGCCTGTCTCAGGAAGTGAGATACTTCATTGAAAGCAATGCCAAGCTATGCCAACCTGCTAGAATTCATATCTGTGACGGCTCAGAGGAAGAGAACAAAAACATTCTGGATATCATGGTAGAACAAGGCATGATCAAGAAGCTGAAGAAATATGAGAATTGGTAAGTAACAGACATATGTAAAAGCAAGTCAGGGTTAGACCTGAGAGAATTGTGGTATATAATTTTCCATGAACATTTATATTTAAAAGGGCATTTCATTTCAACCATGTTCAAAACCCTTTAGTGTTTGCTTTCCATGAGCATTTGAATACTCAGGAAAAGCGCACTTTATCGTTGAATATTCACCCCATGCTGATTTAAATGGTATTATTCAATTGGAATATTCACAGTTTATAAATCATTTTTCTGTTACATAAATCATCCAATTCAGGAACAAAAAACATATCATGTGACTTGCGTAGCACCTTAAGTCTTCAAAATGCTTTGCCAACACAATGGATTAGGTTCTGATCTCACTTAGGCCTTGATCCTGCAAACACTTTCACCTGTATTCAAAGTGTTTACAGGGTCTCCGCTTTAGCCAGGAGTCGCTCTATTGATTTCTGTGTAAAACTGGCAAAACTCTCGATTTATACTGGTGTAAATCAGAATGGAGTCAAGTCTTACAATTCCTGGTGAGTTATTAACCCCATTTGACTGTTGGTGAAACTTAGGTCAAGAGAGATTAACACATAACTATACTACAGCTAAATTTCTTAAGTCATGACACTGTCAGTTCTTTCTGCAATATTTGTAGCTATTTTGTATGAGATCCTTTATCTGAATAAGCTTTGGCTGTCTGGAAAGATATCTGGACGTTATGGGCTCTGTCACCCTACCCACTATAATGCATTTTACCCTATTGCGCCTTCCCTCTAGGGAAGGATTAAATGTACTCTACTTACCACTTTTTAATGACCAAAACACAATTTCCTGATTTTTTTTTTTTTAAATAGTTGGTTGGCTCTCACTGATCCAAGAGATGTGGCAAGAATTGAAAGCAAAACAGTCATTATCACTCAGGAGCAGAGAGATACCATTCCGATCCCTAAAACTGGAACTAGCCAGCTGGGTCACTGGATGTCAGAAGAAGATTTTGAGAAAGCCTTCAATGTCAGATTCCCTGGGTGCATGAAAGGTAAAAAGAAAATTCACATGACACTTTCATAATAATAAAAACACGAGTAATAATAAATAATAATCTAAAAATACAAACACATTTGGCTAAGATTGACAAACTCTGGCACATAAAGTTAGGCCCCTAACTCATTTAATCAGGCCTTTCAGTCTCAAAGCTTTGCATACACATACGTGGTCATTCTACTACCCATTTTAAAGAAGGGCAACTAAAGCTTGGGTGACTTTCCTGAAATCAACAGAGAGTCAGCAGTAGATGGAAAATTGAGGACAGAACCCAAGAATCCTGACTCTTTGGGTCAAATTCTCTTCAATGGAATTTCACCAGTTTACACTAGCAGAGAATTTGGCCCCTTGCTCTTTCTGAGACTGCTAGAGAATTCTACCTACACAGCATAGCAGCTTTTATAATTTAAAAACACAGAAAACTACTAGTAGTTAAAAACAAAACCTTTTATTCCATAACCTGACAAAAAGGAACACTTCAAATCTATAAATATCCTCTGGAACCACCTTGCAAAAGGTGGAGAGCTTTTATGAAAGTGAGAAAATGTAAAGGGACGCATACTTTTAAATGATTATTCTAACAATTCACTGTTTTTCTTCTTGGTCACATTTCCTTCACGTGGCTCTGCTCCTACTTTGCAGGACGTACAATGTATGTCATCCCTTTTAGCATGGGGCCCATTGGGTCTCCTTTATGCAAGATTGGGATTGAGTTGACAGATTCACCGTATGTGGTGGCCAGCATGAGAATCATGACCCGGATGGGAACAGCCGTCTTGGAAGCCCTGGGGAATGGAGAGTTTGTAAAATGCCTTCATTCGGTTGGGTGCCCTTTCCCACTAAAAAGTAAGTAATGGTATTAACCATTAGCTCTGGCTAATTCTCAGACATATGTGTTGCACCTATCTTGTGTCCTTGGCACACTGAAAATGGCCAGTGAAATCAATGGGAGGTTTTGGAGTGTGCAAGAAAAGCAGAATCAAGTCCAAGGTGAAGGAATTAGGATTTAAGGCCTTTCTAGGGGGCAGATTATTCCCCAGATGCCCACTGCAGGATTTCTGAAGCATCTGGTACTGGTCAGTGTCAGACACAGGATGCTGACTAGACGAACCTTGGATCTGACCCAGTCTGGCAATTCCTATATTCATGAGTAGTGCATTGTGTTTTGCAGAACCACTAGTAAACAACTGGCCATGCAACCCAGATTTGACTCTGATTGCTCAGATTCCTGATCGCAAAGAAATCATCTCATTTGGCAGTGGTTATGGAGGAAACTCCTTGCTGGGGAAAAAGTGCTTTGCCCTCAGGATTGCCAGCAGAATTGCCAAGGAAGAGGGCTGGCTTGCTGAGCACATGCTGGTAAGAGCTGTTAAAATCAGAAGTGCATTTTTTAAAGCAATTAAACCTCAAAACAGCTCAGCGTGAATATGCCATGACTTGATACAGTACTAGTGGAATTACTGTGTGGCATGAATGTTACTGTGACGTGAGATATATATATCATACAGCCAGCTTATGTAGAAATAGGGAAGTACTTATGTTGTTGATCAATAGAAGAAAATGTAAAAACAGGAATCTAAGCAAGATTTCCATCTGCTTGTCTAGACCCTGATCCTGAATTACGTTCCATACTGGCAGACCTCAGTGCCTGTGCATATCCCATTCAGTTCAGTAAGGATACACATGGGAATACGGATCTACATGCATACAATAGCCTGCAGGATAGGGTCCATAGTTTGTAAAATTGTCTTTAATATTAAAAGCAGACCTGAAAAAAACTCCTGAAAATAGGCATTTGCTTTTTCAAATGGATTGCATTTGGCTGTGTTCATGCCCTTCCTGTGTTCACTTTCCACTCTCATTTGAGCAATCAAGTTTCACTGAAATGGTCCTGCAAAGTGAATTTCCTAGTTTATGCACTTGAGTATTCACGGCAAGGACATTTTACATTCATTCACACACTATTTATGCCAGGTTGACCCACTCAGGGAACTGAAAAATACCACATGGCTTACCTGATCATCCATCACAGCTCAGCAACACAAAAATATTCAAAGTCTGAATATTTTTAATCTATAAAGTAAAGTAAATTGATCTCCCTCACACTCACTCTCCTCCCTCCCCTTCTCCTCTTCTTAACCTCCCACTCTCCGCTGGCTCTTTCACTTCACAATAAAAGTATGAGCTAGTCATTCCTATCATAAAAAACAAAAATCCCACCTTTGACCCCACTTGCCACTCCAACTACTGCCCCATCTCCCTTTCCCCTTCATCTCTAAGCTCATTGGGTGCACTATGTAACACAATAATAATAAAGTTTGAGTAAATGTGTGAATAAATTTGAAAAACCCGCAATCTGCTCACATGTATTCCATGAGGGGACACTGTCAAATAAAATTCTATCTGCAGCAAATCCAGCATGTTTTATTATTACCATTTACTGGTAATAACACAAGTGCAGGAAAAAATAAGCATATTAAACAGAGACATTTATTTTTCAATAGATCCTGGGTATCACAAACCCAGAAGGTCAGAAGAAGTACTTTACTGCAGCATTCCCCAGTGCATGTGGAAAAACTAACTTGGCTATGATGAACCCAACTCTGCCAGGATGGAAAATTGAGTGTGTTGGGGATGATATTGCCTGGATGAAATTTGATGAGCAAGGTAACTCTTCCTACTTTGAGGCTAAATTGCTCTAGAGACCAGTTCTGCTCTCATCAAAGTCCGTGATCACTTCCCTCTGACTTTGATGGCAGCAGGATCTGGATCCTGCTCTGCCGAGAGCTCAAATGGTGAGTTGGGTTTGTATCATTGTTTGGTATCTCTCTTAAATTCCAGGTAATTTAAGGGCAATCAATCCAGAAAATGGATTTTTTGGAGTTGCTCCTGGGACATCAGTAAAAACAAACCCCAATGCTATCAAGACCATACACAAGAACACCATCTTCACGAATGTAGCAGAAACCAGCGATGGAGGCATATACTGGGAAGGCATTGATGAACCACTTGCACCAGGAGTGACACTGACTTCATGGAAGAACAAGAAGTGGACTCCAGGGAATGGTAACTCTGCATGTTCGGGGGACTTTTTAAATTTCTCACCACATTTCACGTTAACTCTGCAATCATGAAATATTTTGGTCTGTACAGGGGAGACTTGCGCCCATCCCAATTCTCGATTCTGCACCCCTGCCAGCCAGTGCCCAATCATTGACCCTGCCTGGGAATCTCCAGAAGGAGTGCCGATTGAGGGCATAATATTTGGAGGCCGTAGACCTGCTGGTAAGAGCTGCAATAATGTGTATCAAGACCAAAGCCCTAGCCACTGTATGTCTAAAACTGTGCAGGCAACAGTTGGGTTTAAATATGATTTTTGCTACTGTGGTGTCCCTGAGCAGTGAGAGCAGCAAAATAACTAGGTTAGTAAACCACATTTTAAGAAGCGGCCTATGATTTTGGGGGGCCCAACACCTTATAATTATCTGTATTATGTTAATACCTAGGGGCCCCAACAAAGATCAGGGCCCCATTGTGCTAGGCATGGCACAGATAGTTAGTAAGATACAGTCCATGCCTCAGAGCCTGGGCTTACAGTGTAGATAGCCCAGACTGAGAAAGGGTGGGAGAAATGAAGTATTATTCCTAATTTATAGATAAGGCTGCCTACTGGACCAAGTTCAATTCAAAATCTGGCAAGAAGAGCAAGAGATGCCCACATTATGACTTTTAGCCCTGTGGCTAGAGCACTCACCTGGGAGGTAGAACACCCAGGTTTGACTCCCTCCTCTGCTTGATTAGGAAAAGCGATTTGCGTCAGGGTCTCCCACCTCTGAAGGGATCACTCTAAGCACTGAGCTATGGGATATTCTAGGGTGGCACTTCCTCAAGCTCTCCAACTGAAGTTATTCAGTTTGGAAAGCTAACTAAAAAGTGATTGGAGTAGGGGGACTGGATCCTAGATCTCCTACCTTTTAGGTGGGTGTCATAACCACCAGACTACAGTATCAGTCTCCCTTTCTCTCTCTCTCTCTCTTGCTCACCGACTCAGAGTATTTATACACAGTGGAACAGCTTCAAATACTTAAAGATTCATTGGGCCTGAGAGAAAGACAGAATTCTGCCCTAAATTATTTTCCAATAAGAGAGAGGAGGAAAATGAACTGAATTATATAACAGGAAAAAGAGGGACTGAATTCTATGGTAACGTGCATACTGCAGTACCTCAGGTAGCTAAAGCTGTTATAGCAAAGACTTTTGGACCTTTAATTAGTGAAGCTATTTTGTTCTCTACAGGTGTGCCTCTAGTATATGAGGCCCTTAGCTGGCAGCATGGTGTATTTATAGGAGCAGCTATGAGATCTGAAGCAACAGCAGCTGCTGAGCACAAAGGTAAATCAAAATCTAATTTGCCTTTCCATATTAAAAGTAGTTCTTTCTGGATACCCAACATTGATCACCTGTAAATTACTATACATTAAAGTCTGCTTCTTGGGAGTTAATTTTGTGAATTGTGAAGTTTTCAAAATACAAAATATTCTGCTTGGAGCTAAAAAAAAAAATTCTAACCTAAAATTCAACACACAACAAAACAATTCCATGTGGGTAATATGGAGCAAAGACAGAGTGTGACCAACAGGATGCCAGAGTCTGAGTTGAAAGACTTGATACTGAGGCATTGTGTGATCTTGGACAAGTCACTGAAATCTTCTCTTTTGCTACAGAGCACATGTTGCATGGGCAATGCAAGCTAGTTTTGGGATGCCCAACTTCAGACACTCAGCGATGAATTTTCAGACCATCTTCACCATCTATTTACTTAAACTGGAGTTGACCATGCTTAGTGCCTCTGCAATTCAGGCTCTGAATCAATTTTTGCCTCAGTTTCCCCATTTGTAGATTGGAGATAATGCTTAACCAGATTCTTAAAGCTCTTCTTGCTGACAGGTTAAAATGTTGTATGAGTCCTAAATATTTTCTTACTTTCCACGTACATTCTTTTAACAGGAAAAATCATTATGCATGACCCCTTTGCCATGAGGCCTTTCTTTGGCTACAACTTTGGCAAATATCTTTCCCACTGGCTTAGCATGGCACATCGCCCAGCTGCAAAACTGCCCAAGATCTTCCATGTGAACTGGTTCCGAAAAGACAAGCAAGGAAAATTCCTGTGGCCTGGTTATGGGGAGAACTCCCGTGTGCTGGAATGGATGTTCAACAGAATCCGTGAAGAGGCTGATGCCAAACGAACTGCTATAGGTTACATCCCTGCTGACACAGCCTTGAACCTGAAAGGCCTAGAAGGCATTGACATGACAGAACTATTTGATATCTCCAAAGAGTTCTGGGAAAAAGAGGTAATGGAAATCAAGAAATATTTTGAAGAGCAAGTTAATGCTGACCTTCCTTATGAAATAGAAAGAGAAGTTCTTGCACTGGAGCAAAGGATAAAACAGCTGTAACTGATCAAAACAGTTCTGAGTCCACACATAATGAAGATGACAAGGACACTTTACTGGAAGCACACTAATACATTGATAGGTAGGGGGGCAATGCTGAAAAATATAAAAATTTTCATTCTAAAAAGGAAAATCAAGGTTGTTAGTCAGCTGGAACTCCTGGACATGCCAGAGGTAACTTCCAGCCCATGGGTTTAGGATTATATGTGCAGATGACCCTTAAGACATCTGAATGATCATTTGTATGCATAATTACTATAATTCTGCACGCAATCACGTGTACAGATTACTTGGATACATTTTTGCATGTGCAATTCTGAAAACACAGACTCCAATGTTTTCGAGAATGCCTGTTTCTGTTATAATGAGCATTAAAGACCCAGATGAATTTGTTTTTACCGTAGTGATGTCAGTTACAATAAAGAAAAAAACCCTGTAAGCTGTATATATGTATTATCTAGCTATATTTTCTATCTTTAAAAATATTTGGAAAGATTACTTACCAGAGTGAAAGATTATTTTGTATTACAAATGCATTTTTAAAATATTTTTATTTTATGTCTCATATTTCGGTGGTTTCCAGATGTTTTGCACAGCCTGTTCTTTAAATCAGTGAAATAAACTTTTTTTTACAGAATATTCTCTCATTTCTTGTATTCTCACTGTCCAGAAAACTGCATGCAAATGTCCTGGGCCTCCAATCATTCTCACTGCGAGGAGGGGTTGTGTTCATGGGAGAAAACTAATCACTAAATAAGTCAGTTTTCCACCCATTACTGAAATATACTTAAAGTCAGAGAACTCCAAGCAATAAGTGGCTTCTGGGAAAGTTTTTTCCTAATCTCCATGACTTAGAGGTTGGTTCATGTGCTTAAGTATGAAGGTGCGTGTCTATTCCCCAGCTCCAGGGGGAAGGGGAGCAAAGGTGCTGGTGTGGAATCCAGGGTGCTTTGTGAAGAGTGTTCTGGACTTGTTGGAATGGCTTGCAGAACTTCAGGAATGGGGAAGAGAGAGGAAAGGGTGCTTCACCCAGCCACTATCCTCCTCACCAAAGTGCTTCCTTCAT
Source organism: Chelonoidis abingdonii (assembly GCF_003597395.2). Taxonomy (NCBI): domain Eukaryota; kingdom Metazoa; phylum Chordata; order Testudines; family Testudinidae; genus Chelonoidis; species Chelonoidis abingdonii. The sequence continues at coordinate 12,368,848 of NC_133782.1, read as the reverse complement.
ACCTTCCAGTCCACATGCATGGCAAGTCCCTGCTTTTTTCCCATTGAATGCTCCGTCACCCTGAATAGGTTGCAAATATTTGTTTAGCAAAAAGAAAACCACTTCTATGGTGTAATTAAACTCTTTATAGACTCTGCTTCCTTGCAAAACAAATAGAGCCAGGGGCTGGTCAACAGATGGCCTTCAGAGCTTGCTAGATGAGGTCACACAACCTTTAACTATCTCTTGGCTGTGTGTTTAGGAATGACCTGAAGCAGGTCACCCCATTACAGGGAGTCCTGCTAGAGCAAGGACATCAGGTTCAGATCTGTTGGACTGTAGCACTAGAAATTTCTCTCCCTCCTCTCCTTCCCCCCTCAGTTCTACCCTACCATGCTCCAGGGAATAGGCTTCTGATGACACTACCTAACATGATGCACTGAAAGAAAAACTTTCTAATCAGTTGTAACAATGGTATTTTAATTGTTTGTGGTTCTCCCTCTCTGCACCCTACCCTCTCCCCGCAAAGAACGTTGCTATTAAATGCTTGGATATGTAAACTATATGCCCTTTAAGCAATTACAGAAAATGGGAAAAATATGTCCTTAACGGTATAAACCAGAAAATAATTTTGTATTTGAATCATTCAATACCTGATTTGTATGTGTATATACCCAAACTCATCAGTATCTATGGGTAATGCAATTTACATTTTGAATGATTAAAATGTTTAGTATCAGCAGATGAAAATGTTTTTTAAAAAGAGAAAGTAGTGGTTTGAAATTTAGAAATGTAGTCAACCATGCCAGATTATGGTCTCAACTTCTCTCCACCCAACAAATACCATGCTCCATAAATGCAAAATGAATTAGAACAAAACACTTTTAAATTGAAATCTGGAAGCTTCTCCGATTTAAAAAAAGACAATAAATCTAGACAAACTAGCAGTTAACTATAAAACTTGGCCTATTAAATGGGCTTCAGAGAAGCGAAGCATTGGCAAGACTAGTGCACAAAACATACAGAACCATAAAGTTTATATCAACTTATATTATGAAATGAACTTTGTATTCTGGACTCTTAGAAGAGATCATTTTGTTAAACTCTCAGGGTTATAGCAGTGGCCATCATATGTGTGTATGTGGGAGGGTGAGGGGGAGAGGAAAATGTGAGGCCAAGTTGGTGTAAGACAGTGTAGCTCCATCCAAGTCAATGGAGTTACACTGATTTATACCAGCTGGGCTGTGATCTCTTGTTAGGAGCATAGTACCTAGGATCGGGACTCTGCCACAGACTCAGTGTGACCATGGACAAGTCACTTAACCTCCTCGGGCCTCAGTTAACCCCTTTGCAAAATGCCATGCAAAAATACTCACCCCTTTTTGGGGTAAAGGTGGCTTTTCATTAAAAGCATCCAAACAATGTACTCTTGGGCATGTTTTTACACAAAAGGAGACTTTTTTTAATGTATTTTGGACAAAAGAAAAAGCAGAGTGGGGCAGAGTTGGGGAGGGAGAAAAATGGCATAGCGGGGGGTGAATGCACCTGATGTGGGAAACAAATATTTGCACAAAAATGACAACTTGTGTCCAGCTCTATTTCTGATGTCTCATTAGTAATGAATTCTGCATTCCATTTCGGTGAAGCTCCCATTGAATTCTACTACTACCACAAAGGTCATGGTAGATTCTCCATCACTAGGAACTTTTAAATCAAGATTAGATGTTTTTTCGGAAAGATCTGCTGAAGTTCAAACAGGAATCATTTTGGGAAACTTCAAGGGCATGTGCTATATAGGAAGTCAGATTAGATTATCAGAATGGTCCCTTGTAGCCTTGAAATCTATGAATCTATGAACAAGAATAAGGAGTACGGGTGCAGTGTTTGTAAACTACTTTTGAGGATATGTCTGCATTGCAAGTAAAGAGAGGAATGTAGCATGCCTAGGCACGCCCTTGCTGCCTTTATTCCAGCTAGTACAGGAAACACTAGTAGTGTAGATGTAGCAGCAACCTGAGTACATATGCAGGGTCCCCAGAAGGCTTGTACTTTGGTTGCTAACCCTTGCTGAAGCCTACTTTACTATTGTTACCTATGCTAGCTAGATGAAAGCCAGCATGAGTAGCCTACTCATGCTACAATCACACTTTCACTTGCAGTGTGGATATATCCTGAGAGACTTGGGCAAAAGGCGCTTCTTTCGAGAAGTAATCGTATGCATAGAGATAGGCCTCAGCCACAAAGTTCAGACCCAGATTTTGGTGCCATCTTCCTTAAAGTTTGGGGGCCTCTGAGTCTGGCAGTTTGTTTCAGACCCATTTCTAGGGTCTTCTTCAATTCTTCAATCCTTCAATCCAAATTCTTCAATCCTGACCCTGCAAACCCTTTATCTAGTGACAATCCCAACATTAACTTGAATGCACACATCCGATTTCAAAGGGACTCATTAGTAAGCACTTTGTTAATGAATAAAGAATCAGTCAACGTTTGCACTCCTCCTTACAAAACTCACATTCTTTTCCTTACTTCCAGGAAGGAACAAAATCCAGCTTCAAACCTCTCACGTCTCAGTCACAAAAGGCCCAATTTCTTAGGAAGAAAGAAAATTCAGGGAAATGAGACATCTTGTGTTCCAAACCCTTGGCTACCATAGTAACATTATTTATGCCACACTTGCTGCAGCAGAGTCAATTAGCTCCCTAACTGAAAGATAATTACCATAACTGGAGACATACCTGGCTGGGAAACTGCTGGAACACTGCTTATAAAAGGCAAACTGGAATACTCTGAATTCCAAATGAGTAATCATCACTGTAGATCATGAACTACTTTCCTGGCAGTGAACTAACCCCCAGAAAAACAAAGGGCACATTTTCCAATTCAGTGTTGACAAACTTTGATCAACGATATTTCAAATACATCCAGATGCCTCTGACAGTTAGAATGCAAAACAGTGCAGTATGAAACATTGTTAGTGTTACACGGGATTGTTCAGCCATTATAGGCTTAATATTCAGCCATGAAACTTGGAAGGTACACCACTGCAATAGAATCACTCTCTATTAATACTATTTAATGTGCAAAATTCAGACTCTATTTGAGCATCCCATGATAATTACTTTCCCAAACAAGAATTATGTGTTTTTTACAGTGAAGAATCAGTGCAGAAGATCTCTGGCTTTATGTGATGAAGCTTTAAGAAACAGTAAATTGTATTCTATTGTACATAGGTTCTTTTACTGCCTTCATGACTCCAGTACCGGAGAACCTTCCAGGAGCACATTAAGTGACGTGACTAACATCTGTCACATCAGATCACATTCTCCTCTCCTGTTTGCTGTTGATTCCAGAGTGACTCCACCGGAGGTACTCCTGATTTGCACCACGTGAGACCCGATTAAAGTTCTAAGATCTTTTCTGCTTTGCATGGCCTTTTGTCAACAAGTGCACTCACTACTTGTGTACCCTCTTGTGGCTGTCTGTGGCATACAGGAGCAGCTCCAGGCACCAGCGCACCAAGCATGTGCCTGGGGCGGCAAGCCGTGGGGGGCGGTCTGCCGGTCGCTGTGAGGATGGCAGTCAGGCAGCCTTTGGCAGCATGCCTAAAGGAGGTCTGCCGGTTCTGTGGTTTTGGCGGCGGGTACTCTGAAGGTGCAGGACCGGCGGACCTCCTGCAGGCATGCCGCCGAAAGCTGCCTGTCTGCCATGCTTGGGGTGGCAAAATACATAGATCCGCCCCGGTGGCATAGCAGGCTCTCCTCCTTTCATGCCCCCTGCTGACACTCTGGCACTGTGGTGGTCGGCCTCTTCTTGTGACTTGGCCCTCCGGCCCTGTCATGTGTAGTCCTCCCCCTTCTGAGGTAAATAAACACACAATAAAATAAACCCAAACAAACATGGCTCTTTGCCCCCACCCAGGCTCACTCCTCAGCAAATTCTTTCCCCTGCCCAGGCTGTGGAGGGTTGTCATAGAATCATGGATCATTAGGGTTGGAAGGGACCTCAAGAGATCATCTAAATCCAACCCCCTGCTCAAAGCAGGATCAATCTCCAAATGACCCCCCCGCCCCAAGGATTGGGCTCACAACCCTGGGTTTAGCAGGCTAATGCTCAAACCACTGAGCTATCCCTCCCCACTCCCTCTGCTCTTTTGCAGCATGACATCTCCCAGAGCTTTTCCCTCCTTGTGTCAGGCTGTTTCCATATTACCTTTTCCAGAGGCCAGTAGAGGAACCCAGTCCCTCCCTCTCCTCTGGGTTCCAGTCCAGGGATCCTGTGGTACGCAGGATCTGCTCTCCCAGACTCCTCACGGCTTCCCTGGCCTTCCTTCAGACACATCTCATGGCCCTTCCCGGGCTTTACAGTACACCTGCCTCTCCCTAAGCTTTTCCTCCCCTCTCTGTCAACCAGAGTGTTCTCTCTCCCCTCCATCTCCCTGCAGCCTCCTTCTCATCTGGGCTTCCTCCCTTTATGCTCACTACCAGCTCCTTACCCAGCAGGGCCTCATCTTTAATTGGGACTTGCTCACCCTCCTGGTGCAACCAGGCACACTAACTGCTCTCTCACTGAACTCTTTCAATATCTCTGTGGGCACACACCCAGCCACACCATTAAACTGTTCAGGTGGATACTCTTCCAGTGGAAACTTTCTCTATGGGTGGTTTATTCTCAAAATGCTCCCTGTGGGTTTTTTGACATCTCCCTCTGGTGACAGCATTATCCCATATCTGCAATTGCTGTGTTCCACAGTAAAAAATCCAAGGGCTTGCCTAGGTGTCTTGGTGAGGATTTGTAAACATGTGAAACAAGAGATCTCTATTCAGGATAAGCTGTCCTGTCCTGTGATCCCTTCCAACATGTTACAACAAAACCAAAGGGTGAAAAGTCTATCTGTTTTCTTTCTCCCTAGAGAAGTTATCAAAGATCCTGGGTTGTTTTGATTCCACCCTCATGGCCTTTCACCCAGTGAAGCAAACCTTGCGTAAAGCTGCTGTTTTTTCACTGAGCTATTGCTCACTTCAGAGTTACTACTTTTTTCTTTGAAAGCGTCACAACAACACTTCACAGGCTGAGAGACTGAACAAAGGCATCAAGGGGGCCCCCACAGCTCTTCCCCACAGATAATATCTGAAACCTGCTGTTTCCTGGCAAACCAGGCTCTATTTCTATGGAGAACAGCTTCTAGGCCCACGCAGATAACAGATCTTACTCTTGCTTTAATTACACAGCTAATTTTTGAAAATGGCTTTAAAACTAGTTAGAGTAATAGCCTGAGCCCCCTTCTCACCCCCATCTCCTCAGTAAAACCATAAGAAGCTCTTGTAATCATGATGTAGGCTCACTCAGACACAGCACATGGTAATCAAGCCTATGTAAGTGCAGAAAGGCTGTAAAGGCAGAGAGCACGACAAACCCCATTTTAGCCACAGGAAACAAACTCCTTATTTCACTGTGTGTTCCTAAACAGCTGAGAACCTTCCCACCATGTTTTATATCTTTCAAATTTCTGGGGGTAGAGCTCAACAGCAGTTAAACCCCAGCAGTATTTAAACAAGCCCGGAGATTAAGCTAACCTTATGTTACATGTGACAAGAGACTGTCCAGTTGGTCCAGAAGGCCATGTCACCAGCTTTTGGCAATTGTAGGAGAGACAAAGAGGCAAACTCTAGCCCGTCATGGAAACAGAACCACTATGGGTGCCCACATATGCTCAGGGCCAGCTCCAGGCACTAGCATCCCAAGCAGGTGCTTGGGGTGGCAATCTGAAGGAGCGGCACTCCCTATGTTTTTGCCCCAAGCAGGCCCAGTGCAACCATTTAGGCAAACTAGACGGCTGCCTAGGGCTCCTTGTGGGTGGGGGCACCTAAAAGTCCCCTCAGGTGAGGAGGTGGAGTGGAGGTGAGCTGGTGTTGGCACGCAGGGAGGGCTACCCACAGTAACAGGGGGAGCACACAGGGGAACAGCTCCCTGCCCCAGCTCACCTCCACTCTGCCTCCTCTGCCGAGCACACAGCCCAGCTCTAAGTCTCCTCCAATCAGCGCCACAAGCCTGGGTGGGGAGGAGAATTAGAGTGATGCCAGCATGCTCAATGGAGGAGGTGAGCTGGGGCGGGCTACCCAGGCAGGGTTAGCTGCCAGGGGGGATGGGGGGAAGTCTCCCCACGCAGGGTTAGCTGCCATGGGGGACCAGGGGGGAGAGGGGTTAGCTGTCGCGGTGGTGGGGGTTTCTGCTGCGGGGGGGGCTCCCCGGGTGGGGGGCTGAGTTAGCTGCCGGGGGGGTCGGGGTTAGCTGGGTGGGGGGTGCAAGGTAGAAGTTATGCCTAGGGCTTCCTTGCACTGGCCCTGGCCCCAAGCAGCACACGAATTGCTGCGGGATGGCAGGGGCAGTCCGTGTGCCGTTAGGGTAGCACACGCGTTTCCGCAGCCGCGGCAATTCAGTGGCAGCCTCCACGTTCATCTGTCTGTGGAGGCGCAGCTTCTGTCTTCGGGCTGAAGACAGCAGCTGCCTCCGAATTACCACCGCCGCAGAAACGCGCCTGCTGCGCTAACTGCACACGGACTGCCCCTGCCATCCCGTGACAATTCGGCGCACTGCTTGGGGCGGCAAAAACAGTAGAGCCAGCCCTGCATATGCTGCGAAAGTTGTGTTAGACTGCATATATATTCTCAAAACTACTGAACACAGTCCCACTCTCAAGCAAACAATTCCTAAAATAGGAATAATTTGACTAATAATAGGCTAAAATAGGAATAATTTGTATGTATTTTCATGCATAAGAAGGAGGGCTGGGTGAGAGAGAATACATGAAAAATCTTCTTTCCAGCCCATATTCTCTGATGGGTATGTACTTTCTGGCAGGCATCTCTGTGCAGAGCCCTGGTACAATGTGACACCACCAGTGGGCCCAGAGTAAACCTAAGACTCTAATCCATTTGAGGAGCTTTGCTAACATAAACACTTGTGCAATTTAAAAGCCATAGGAGAGGCCAAAGTATGTTTTGACTCTGGAGCAATTCTTTTGGGATTTATAGTACATTTCACCGTGTCTTCTCATTCAGCTCTATATTTTAATCCTATTTGTGTTCCAGCAAAAATGAATGGTAAATGTTCAGAAAAACATGTGCCTTTCCCTACAGCTCCTCCAGGTCTGTTGAACTGAGCCAGACAAGGCTGTACTTGCTTTCCACTGGAAAATATCAAGACTATACAGTGAGTTCACTAAGGGTCCAAGGCTGATCATGTTGAAGATAATGTCAAAACTCCAACTGAAATCAATGAGACCAAGATTTGGGCATAAGAGAGAAGAAACCTGGTTCTGTGATGAGGTTTGTTTGGGGAATTTTTGTATGTTCAGTCTCTGTTTCTGGCTTTCAAATTGGAAATCTACCAACATTTCCCTGTGCCTCCATAGGCAGCCAATGGAAACAAGAAGATATGGATTAAACTAGAGCATCGGCTGAAAAACACACACAAACATTTACGAAATGGCTGGGAGGCTCAAAGAAGAAATGCACTCGCCTCTTGCTGCTGGAGGGTGGAAGCAGGACAGAGATTTGATGGTTTCATCTTGATCCCTAAAAATCGCCACAAAGTTTGGCCTAATTCACTCCATGATTGACCATTTGTGCTCAGGAAAACCCCACATTGCCACTAGCAGTGGTATTGCTGGGTCAAGGACTAGTTGCATTGAGAGAGCTATACAGGGCAGATACAGACAACTGCCTGCACCTTTGCCTAATTCCAGAAGTTCTACTACCCATTTTCATAAGCACCATTGTTGCTTTTTTTTTTTTTTAAATAGTCTGCTCATCCCCTTCAGCTAACTGCAAAAGAGGTTCACGGAAGATTTCTGCAGAAAATACATTCTTGGCAAAATAATGATTGTTGTTAGGAAGAAGAAGCCACCATACAAATCTTGTTAGGGACTTCAAGCAGGAACTTACAAAATATGCACAGCAGAGATAAGCTAAAAAAGCAACAATTACCAGGAAGGAAAGGCAGCCTACCCAGCTGGCTGCGACTCTAATTCCAATCCATGACAGACCCCTGGGGCAGCTCCAAAGCCACTTAGCACAACCGTGGAGCTCAGCCAGGAGGCAGCTGCTGGCACTGAGAGAACGTGTCTGGCCATTCCAGATCTGAATTCTGTAATTTGCGGGGGAAAGACATGGCTAGAACTGCGACTTGCTGGAACTTTTGGGTGCTAGCAGACTGTCACAGGACTGCATGCCCCCGGCTCTGTAATACTTTCAGAAAAGGATACTCTTTGGAGCTAATGTGACACCACGATACTGCAATAATATCCCTTGAGTGACCTCTGTGAGGGGCGAGGAGAATGTGTGTGTATAGGAAGGGGGGGAAGGAGCAGTACCTCTGTAAATGACATGGGTGCCAATGTGTTTCCAATGCAGCTTAGCAAGGGTGCCTGTATCGAATGTCTCTGCCTAGTCCAGGGTTCAGTGGATCCATATTCAGAGATTTCTGTATCTTCAAGTAGCTGGCCTGAAAGTCAGCTCTGTGCAGAGCATCAGCACAAGGCCCATGTGCCATGTGGGTCCTGACTCAGAGTTATGTCTTAAGTGGTGGATAGGCTTCATGCTGCTTCTTTCGCACAGGGGTGAATTTCCCATGATAGTTGGCAAGGCACAACGCCCAGAAGCAGAGGTCAAAATTGCCCACCTGTGCCTGTCAGATCACCTTAACATTATTTGATAAAAAGGAGTGGTTAGAAAGAACAGGCAGAATGTGAACAAAAGGAAACAGCAAGATATACAAAGTGTTGGCAGAGCATGGACTGAAAAACACTTGGACACAGGCCGCCCAATGGAAGATGTAGAAAACGAGCCCATGGATATATTCTAAGGCCACAAGGATGGATATATTCTAAGGCCACAAGGAACCATCTGTCATAAACAGATGGTTAAGGGTTAAATTAATGTCTCTTTTACCTGTAAAGGGTTAAGAAGCTCAGTAAATCTGGCTGACACCTGACCGGAGGACCAATAGGGGGACAAGATACTTTCAAACCTTGGTGGAGGGAAGTCTTTGTTTGTGCTTTTTGTTTTGTTCGTTGTTCACTCTTGGGACTAAGAGGGACCAGACGTACATCCACGCTCTCCAAATCTTTCTGAATCAGTCTTTCATGTGTCAAAATTGTAAGTAATAGCCAGGCAAGGCGGATTAGTCTTATGTTTGTTTTCTCAACTTGTAAATGTTTCTTTTGCTGGAAGGATTTTTACCTCTGTTTGCGTAACTCTGAACCTGAGCTAGAGGGAGTTTCCTCGGGCTATATAATCTAAGTACTCTGTAAAGCATTTTCCATCCGATTTTACAGAGATAATTTTTACCTTTTTTTCTTTTAATTAAAGCTTTCTTTTTAAGAACCTGATTGATTTTTCCTTGTTAAAGATACAGGGATTGGGTCTGAACTCGTCAGGGATTGGTGGGGGGAAAGGAGGGGGAATGGTTAATTCCTCCTTGTTTTAAGATCCAAGGAGTTTGGATCTGTGTGAAACCTCTCAAGGCAACCCAGGGAGGGGAAAGTCTGGGCGGAAAGGAGGGGGGATGGTTAATTTCTCCTTGTTTTAAGATCCAAGCGGTTTGGATCTGTGTTTCCCAAGGAAGGTTTTGGGGGAACAGAAAGTGTGCCAGACACTAAATTCTGGCTGGTGGCAGTGTACCAGATCTAAGCTGGTAATAAAGCTTAGAAGTGTTCATGCAGGTCCCCACTTTTTGTACTCTAAAGTTCAAACTGGGGAAAAAAACCTTGACACCATCGTTCTCATACAGTCTTACCTCCTGCATGACACAGGCCATAGGACTTCCTGGAATTAATTTCTGTTTGAACAAGAGCATAACTTTTAGAAAACCATCCAGTTGTATTGATCATCCTGGTGAGAGAGCAATTGTCCCAAAGAAAATCAAAAAGAACCATTTGCACTGTCATAGCACCTCTCACCAGAGGTCCTTCAGGGGTTTTGCAAACAATGGGCCTAATTCAAAAACCCATGGAAATCAATGGGAGACTTTCCACTGACTTCAGCGGGCTTTTGATCAGGCCCATTAAGCCTCACAACAATGCTGTGATGTAGGTAAGCATTGCCCTTACTTATTCTGAGGCACAAACAGGTGAATAAATGCATCCAAGTGACTCAGCAAGAGAGCACAGAAGAAAACGCAGAAATCCTGATTCTCTGCCCTCTGCTTGCCCCCAGAGCTGTGAAAAGAGGGAGCCAACAGGTAGTAAGCATGGAAGAGAACACTGAGAAAGAGGAAAATCTAGGTTATTCATATGTATGTTACTGTGGAACTCAGAGGTTCCTCAATGGGATCAGGGCCTTGGAATGCTACTGTAATATCCATATTACAATCATAGTCACTGTAAAAACAAATGATAATGCAGCCCCTGATCTGCAGTGTTTACAGCCCATGACATAGAAGTTAGAAGATCCTTCTTCTAGTGCAAGCTCACCCATTGCTGGGGACGGCTTCTACCCCCCCTATTTCAGTGAAACATCTGGCAAGCACTGTCCATGCTGATGGAGGAGCAGGGAAGTCAGAGAAGGACCTGTCCTTAGAGATGGTGATGACGTCATGTTATTTGATCTACAAATTATTGAATGAAAAGCAACCTGTGTCCTAAGATTAATGACCAGCAGAAAGGTATTTACGGGGGCATTCATACAACTGCCTGCAGAAATTAATCACTTACAAAGAGATGAGGAATATTTCTTTGAAGAAATACGACAGCTGAAACTTCACTGCAGTAAAGCAATTAATGAATGCATTGTAACAGACCCAAATGCAATCAGTCCCATCTCAGGGCTGCTGGGACCTTCTCCGATTTCTCTTCTTTCCCCCTTGCTCTGCTTATTGTTTGCTTTATTATTAATCTTACCTAATTTGAAAATGGGAAATTGATTTCTTATGTATCCATTACAAAACCAAATAATTTCTTTATTACAAGAAGGCTTACATTTCATAAGCACATCATGGAAAATTAAAGCCATTCCAGTTGCTTTGATGAAATAATGGAAAGAGGGTTGGCTGCTGTTGGCCCTCATGTAGCCTGCATTGTAAGTTAACTCTTTGCAAGCATCCAGATTCAGGACAGCTGGCTGGCTGGCTTTTCAGTTTGCAAGTGCTTTCATCCTCTTTTCAATCCTTTGGTTCCGTTGTAAGCATTCAGAGCGTGTCAGTCTGCTAACTTATGTGGGGCTCTAATTCAAGAGGAATGTAGTTCCTCTAATCAAAGTAAATTAATCATTTAAATTACTGCATGTAGTCACTATTGTTTTATCAATAAAAATTTGCAAGTGTGATTGCCTGCACAAACAGGTACACTGTCATTAGGTATATATATTGCAGTAGCATGCAAAGACCTCAGCCAGGACCTTGGGACCATTGTGCAAGGTATGGTATAAACACAAAGATATAGTTCCTGCCATGCAGCATACAATTTAATAAGAGTCTTAAATCTAAGTGGCACAGTGGTAGCCCTTAAAAAACAAGTGTTTCCTGTACCACAGTGTTAATGACACATCATGGGTTGTACGAATTCTAAGGTAGGAAATGCTGTAGTAAAATCAATGTCACAGTGTGGTAAGGTTTATTTTTAACGGGGAACCACTCTCTCTCTGTTTTGTAAAGTACCTACTTTTCACAGCAAATATAGGATCTGCCAGCAGGTACATACCTTAACTCCGTTATTAATCAGGAACCTCATGTAACCTGCGGGTAGATCATGAATTAAAATGGAACCCAGTGTGTGTGTTGTGGGGCTGTCTCCATAAACCGTTTGACAAACTTTGCCCTTAGAAACTGACAGGACATTGTTCCACTGAAAGATAACTTATAAGAACTACACTGGGCAGAGTGTTACGCTGCCATAGGCTTGCAAAGTTCACTGAGTACTCCACCAATATGCTGATCTCTAGGACTTCTAGCCAGTGAAACAAAACATCTTCCATTTCCTTGTCTGAAAGGAAAAGACCAGTGAGCTAGTACCATGCAATGTATTAGGAACTGCATGTTGTTTTTTTAAATAATGTACCATAGGTGCAATCATGTAAATATGGTGCCTGAGTATGTTATTAAAATTGTCCAAACGTACTGTTACAAGTCATGGGTGTGCAAACTCCATGAGGATCAAAAATTGTACAAGGTGTTACAAATGCAGAGTAGCTGCACCTCTGATCCCTTCTCCAGTCTCTCTGACTGTACCCCCTCAGGTATGAGGCCTCATACTTTTTCCTTCCTGAAGTGAAATCACATGTTTCTCCCACTCTTAGACTGGGTCCCTGGCTACAAACATGTGGATCATGTTTATCCCAGAAGGTCTGACTGGGTTCAGGTACCTGTGATTTTTCCCCTTGGGAGTTTGCGACCAACTGTATATACATTCACCCAAACCAGTCATCTCAAGGCTAAGTATTGTTTAATCTTAATAGCAGGAACAACGCATAAGTGAAAAGAATGTTGAAAACAGTAAAGAGTCCACACTCAGCTGTATCTTACCTCTACCCCATTGCAAAGGAAGTTTAGGACACTGTAGATTCTTTATACACACCTCCACTCCATGGGTGTGAGTTCATGTCTTTTCAATGCTTTATGGTCCTTTTGAGCAGTTTTCACCACTGGCAGAACAAGTTTTATAACTTGGCTGGAGCCAAGGAAGTGGGCGCTTTCTCTGTTTACTTATTGTCTCTTAAGCCCCCTGAAGATTTTACCTGGAGATGTTTTATTGGGAGCCATTATCTTCCCTTCCTGCTTGTTTTTCCAGCAGCCTGCTATTAAATTGAATATAATGATTCAGTAAACATCCTGTGTCAGGGCCTGCTTCTGTGGTGCCCTCTTCCAGCCCAAAGAGGCACTACTTACCTGGTCATAGAGTCCAGTAAGATGGCGCTTTAGCTCTCTGGCTAAGTCATTCTTGAGTTCCATCCCTTCTGGGTAATTAAAGTCCAAAAATAAAAGAATGCTATGAATTTAAAACAGGGTCATCTAATGGTGGGCACCTGCCCTTATACACAGGGCCTGTCTTCATTCAGCCAGTTCTTAGGTCGGTCTCCCTGGGCCCGGTTGTCCCATCCACCAGCAGGGTCATCCAGGCAGAAAGCTGTCTCCAACTTTTGACTGAAGCCTGGCTTCCCTCACGAGAGTGAAGCAGAGTTCTGCTTTCCTTCCTGCTCACCCCGAAACTGAGCCAGGCTTCCTTTTAACTCCCCTCTCCACACCTGACATCTGCTGCAGTTGTACTAGAGGAGGGCCAACTGGGTCCACAGGCCCCCGTTATCTCCCCCCTTACCTGTGTGGAGTCTACATGTCCCACCACATATCCCAATAACCAGATAATGTATTAGGAATGGCAATATACAAAAACCTGTAGAAGAACACTTCAACCTCCCTGGACACACAATAGCAGATTTAAAGGTAGCCATCCTGCAGCAAAAAAACTTCAAGACCAGCCTTCAGAGAGAAACTGCTGAACTTCAGTTCATTTGCAAATTTGACCCCATCAGCTCAGGATTAAACAAAGACTGTGAATGGCTAGCCAACTACAAAAGCAGTTCCTCCTCCCTTGGCGTTCACACCTCAACTGCTAGAAGAGGGCTTCATCCTCCCTGATTGAACTAACCTCGTTATCTCTAGACTGATTCTTGCCTGCATATTTATATCTGCCTCTGGAAATTTTCACCACATGCGTCTGACGAAGTGGGTATTCACTCACGCAAGCTTGTGCTCCAATACGTCTGTTAGTCTATAACGTGCCACAGGACTCTTTGTCACTTTTTACAGATCAAGACTAACACAGCTACCCCTCTGATACTTGACAGATAAGGTACAGTATTAAAAAATGATCACAGAGCAGCTCCAGGTCCATCACACAAGATTTTCTGAACCCCTGTAAAAAAACCTGTTGTTTACAATACCATGAAATGCAATAGAAAGGTCGCGCAACTTCCTGTAAATCAAATACTGCTATACTCACTGTTACAGTGGAGTAACAAGGTCTGTTCTGCTCAATGATTAGAGCTAATCTTCTCAGCTTTCTAGACCATAAGAAGTTATGCTTTTTGCTTATCAGTTCATTTAGGTAATTGATTCTTAAGGGCATGGTATTAATACATAGAGACAGTCAACATTTTTCAGTTGAGATTTTTCATCCCGCAAAATTGCTCTTTTATTAAACAATTCTTGTTGCAAAATATTGTCAGTCTGATCCATTTTTTTCATTTTTCATCAAAATATGGTGCCCTTTTCTGATATTTATAACTGGTATTTTTATTGATACTAACTTCCAAATTGTAACAAAAATGATTTTCAAAAGTCTTTATGTACGAAATCAAAAACAAAAACAACCCCGAAGTTTTTGGTGGACAAAAACTGTCAATAAGCATTTTGCTAAAAATATCTCCTAAAAATAGAAGGAAATCAATGAAAATTTTCAAAAAAAACAAATAGGAAAAGTCAGTTTCAAACACTTAAAAACTAAAACAAGTTCAGGAGGTGGAATTTTTTTGTGAAACTATTTTTGGATTTTTTGACCATCTGTATTAATATATCCTGACCCAAGCGATATAACAATGCCCACCAGACATTTCCCCTGAATGGCCCTAGGACAGCAAGGGGCCACTGAACTGGAGCACTCAGCCAGCAAGTGCACCTACCACAGCTGGAGCAGGGTGCACCCAGGCCACAGAAGGCAGGACTGCTTTGTATTCTCACTTATGGGCTTGGATGGCCCAATGGAAGAGGGGACTAGTGCCTGTAAGAATGTGCTTGTGGGGGGAAAGGTGCTAAATAATTTGGGGGGCTCAGTACTTGCGAGGCGTGTGGGATTGACTGATTAGGAAGGACATAATAAAAATGAACTGGGTTGGGGGAGTGGACGGGGGGATGAATCGTTATGTGGATTCATATCAGGAAGTTACTGAAGTGTGAATTGTTGTATCTAACTGCACTGGGGAAGAGTATTTGGTTAGTGATGTATAATTGCTCCTGATCATGCTTTATTATCTGAAATCCTGAGTATATGATGGTATGCAGTGATAGCAACAAACTTTCTGGATGACATAAAAGGCTTTATTTGTAAACGTGAGTTAAAACAGTACAATGGTCACCATTGTAATGGCAGCTGGCCTTCCTTACAGCCCCCAAAATAAGCAACAGAAGAACATTTCCAAAACAAAACAAATCATAGAACAAGAACCAGGGCAAACACAACCCCTCCCTCCTCCACACACACATACTGCTGCATGCACCCTAGCCCTGCATTCTCCTTGCCTTTCTTTCCCCATTTTCCATATGCTTGGGGCTAGGGGAGGGGGCTGGAAGTACTCACAGGAGAGGGGTTTATGAAGAAGGTTGCATGGGGTTTAGTTGCTCTGCCCAGCTGCTTGTGGGGCCTGAATGCATGGGCCTCCCTGGCATGGCGTTGTCCAAGCTACTTCGAGACTGAGGGTCCATTGCAGGAGAATCAGGCTGTAGCATGGGAGAGACAGCTGGAGCCAATGCTCTTCCAGCCATGATGGAGATGAGTCGCTCGTTCTCTCTGTTGAGCTCTGTCCTCCTCCCTTAGCTGCCTTTCCTGTTCCAGAAACTGTGTTGCAAGTACCTGCTCCTTTGCTGAACCCATGCCCTCCAGCTGTGTGGCGAGCCGCAGCATTTCTTCCTGCTTCTTGGCATGCTGGGATTGGGTTGAGAATCCATGAGGGAATTACCAGGATGCTGCATTAGCTTGCACATGGCTTACCCCATTATGGCTGCATGCAAACATGCAGAACTCCACAGCCTTCCTCCACCCTGCTCATGGCACATTTCTGGGCAAAAATAGACACCCCAGTCATACCTGGGAAAAATTATTTTGTCACCCGCAGACTGCTAGACTACTTCTAACTGAAATGGATTAGATTTTGAAATAGAATAGTGTCAGACTCACACTGACTTCACTGTTTCCAGGTGGCTCCATAGACCGCTGAGTGATTACAGAGTGGCAGACTTAAAGCCTTTATTAATTTAAGGAAAACAGGAATGATCCTAGCAGACATCTGTGCCTTTCCAGTAAAAATACTCTTTAAAGTTGCAGTTTACTATTTGCATTTCCCAGTCACCATTTTGAGTTCCACATGATGGAGGGAAGAGACAGTGAAGGGTTGCCAATGTGCTGGGATACAGTCCGCCATTAGCGGATACACACTGATAGCTGAGGCTTCTCATAATTTTTGCAGTGGTTCCTAGAGCAGAAATCCCTCCCATTACTGTAGTAATAAACTTTAAATTGGAGACAGAAACTTAGCAGGCTCAGGGGCAGCTTCTGTCTCCTCTGGTTTGTTGCAGGTTCAGCAGCGGGGTGTTTCTTGGGGGCACATCAAACAGCTCCTCCGAGCATGGACCCAGAATTTGCCATTGATCCTGTTCCATGGCCTGTTCTGGAACAGGTTTCAGCAACAGAGTCATTTCATGGTACCCTTGCAGAATGTACTACTGGCTCCCATCAGTCCCCATACTGGGTTCTGGGGCCAGCAGGCTACCATACCTGCTGACGAGATTATCATGCACAATGATGGAGTTTGACCAGGTGGGTGAGAGCCCAATACCAGGTCAAACTCCTCATAAAATAGACATGAAGTCAATGAGTTGCCTGTGGTGCAGTTCTGGTCTATGGTCTTCCAGCACTTTCTCTTCAGCCTCTTAATCCACTCCCTACAATAATCATCAGTCTGGAAAATGTGCTAAGTTGCCAGCTTTTTAGCTATTGCTGGTATGTGTGGTCGTTCTTGGTACTTTTGCTAAAGTCCCCAGTTTTACTGGCCTCACACAACAGATTTGCCAACATTTGGCTGTGCTCCATGATCATGAAGCAGCATGCTTTGCAAAAGGCTTGTTCTGTTCGGTCTCCATTGCAAACACAGAAGCTCTCTGATGGTGTGTTTGCAGCTCAGTAGTCAGAAGACACTGGAAGGGTTAATGCTGACTCACTGCGGTACCACTGCATGCTGACGGGGGATGACTTTTGTTTTCAGCTGAGTCGACTGGAGATTGTTGGGATAGAGAGGACAAAGGAAGTTGGCCCATGGGATTGTGGGATACTTTTGGTTGACTCCCAGGACATGAGTCAAGTGGGGCTGCATCTACACTGCAAAGCAATAGGGCTCGAATGTGGATCATGGCTTGACCTGTTCTTGGACCCTCCAGCCCTCCAAGGTCCTACAACCTCAAGTCTGAGAGAGTTGTGTTTCGGGGGTTGGGGCTCGAGCCTGAGTTGGAGCCTGGGCTTACACTACAATGTAGACATATCCTAAGCCTCTAATCAGATTGATTAGCTCAGCATTAATTTCAAATAGCTTTTGGCAGTCCTCTTATTTATTCTCCTTTGTGCTATATGACTGAGCGCTCTAAGTGCAAGGAAAGGCATTTTGCATGGCTAGCAATCGATCTCTGTTGCGAGGCAGAACATTGGCTGCAAACACCTCCAATCTCTCCGTTCAGATTCAGATCTGAACTTTGCAACAAGGGATACAATGTCCTCTAAGGTCTGATAAGCAGGGCAGTAAACAGGATCCTAAAATAACTCCTATGTGTATGAAGAAAGTGATTTTGTTTAGATATATACAGTATGCTTCCATCGAAGGGCTAATGGCTAATCCAAAGGTAAGTGAGCAGACAATATTTCCAACCATATTGGTCCTTGAGGACAAGTAGATAAGGCTGATAATATGGTAAGTGAAATTCTTGTGCAAAATACTACTGGTAAAGGTTGGTCAGTTATAGCAAATGTATTTGTTAATTTGTTGATTATGTTGTGTATTACAGTAACACCAACAGGCCCCAACCAAAATCAAAGTCTTATTGTGCTAGAATAGATATTGTACAAAAACCTAATAAAAAACAGCCCTTGCCCCAGAAAGCTTAGGCTCAGTTATTCAAAGGTATTTAGGCTCCTAAGGATCTGACCTTTGAGGATCTGGGCCTTATCGTCTAAATCAATGGTGGGCAACCTGCAGCCCACAGGCTGGACGTGGCCTATCAGGGTAATCCACTGGCAGGCCGCGAGACAGTTTGTTTACATTGACCTTCCGCAGGCCTGGCTACCCGCAAGTCCCAGTGGCTGTGGTTCACCATTCCCGGCCAATGGGAGCTGCGGGAAGCGACGGTCAGCACGTCCCTATGGCCTGCACTGTTTCCCATAGCTCCCATTGGCTGGGAATGGCAAACTGTGGCCACTGGGAGCTGCGGGCAGCCGGGCCTGTGGACAGTCAATGTAAACAAACTGTCTCGCAGCCCTCCAGCAGGTTACCCTGATGGGCTGCAGGCTGCCCACCACTGGTCTAAATGGATAAGAGAGACAAAGGGTGGGATGGAAGATTGAGAGATGCCCAAGGTCACTGAGCATGGAGGTGACCCAGCTAGACTTGGAACACAGGTCTCTTGACTCCCAGTCCACTGCACTATGATCCAGGGCCAGCCTTTGGGGTGGGCTGTCCAGGCCCCCACTCAGGGTGACCCACCAAAGAGGGCGCTGTGCACAGAGTTTGGATTCTTACCTGGCCTGCTGAGAGCCAGCTGGCATGACAGTGGCATCAGGCAGGCAGATGAACTGGGAAAGAATTGAACTCCCTTGTTTCAACATTTGTAATTTTAAATAATTATCCACAAGAATTAAAAACAACAAAACAAAACAAGACTAAGGAAATGAAGTGATATAATCCCATCAATCCGCAGCAATGGTTCCCAAACTGGGGTTCACGAACCTGCGGGGTTGCGAAATGTTACAGGGGGTTCTCAGGAAAAAAACTTCCTAATGGCAGACAGAACTGTCGCTAGGGATCTTGGGCAGCACAGGGCCAGCAGCCCAGAGCTCTTGGACTTCCAAGAGCTATGCAGATCAAGGCAAGCATATCTATCACACTGAGGAGATTTAAACTTCAAGACTCATTATAAGAAATGGAAAGGGAGGTGGATATTTTTTGCTGTTTTTAAAATTAAATAGGCAGCTAGTATTGTTTTTAAAATTATTATGAAGAACATGTTTAAGCTTTGTTGTAACGTGTGTTGTTTGCCTGGACTGCTCAAGACCTGAATGCTTGTGTAGGAGGAACTCTTTGAGTTGGCTTCTTAAATACCTTCATGCTGTTTCACATCTGATACTCCTTGACGAAACATAGGAGCCTTGTCTTATAACAGGCTTATTCAAAGTGATACAAGCTACGAAAGTGAGATCTTGGCAGAGTGTTGCCATTTTCATAATGTAATAAAAATACTGTAATGCTAAATAATAATTAATCATGAATAGTGTGTAATAAATAGTGTCTCATAAAAACAAATGTTATATTCCCAAAATCACTGCTTTTATAATTTATACTCAGGTAAAGGAGAAAATTCCTGGAAATATTCATTTTTTTAGGAGGGGGTTCTTGAGACTTGACATTTTAATGAAAGGGGTTCACAGGTTGTTAAAGTTTGGGAACCACTAATCCACAGGAATAGCCCTGATGAGCTGGCCCTGCATGCAGAATTTCTGAAAGAGAATCTCCCTCAGCCCTTTTAGACAAAGATTCATTAATAACTGTAGAATTTAATAAGAACAACTGTAAAGGCCTTATTATTAAATTGCTCTGACTCCAGTTCCTTAATGTTCTTTCTTTATTCAATTAAATTTTTTCCCTATTAATTCTCCCTCCCCCTTTTATTTTTTTTACCTCTGGGATCTTAACAAATTGTCTGATTTGGATTAAATAGGCCAAAATGGGAATCAAGTCCTGGTAGGGCCAAAACATTACTTTCGAATGAAACAATAGCTTAGAGTAGGGAACTACCTCATCAGCCATTCATACAGCCTTCAAAGCAGTGACTGCCCAGGGAGACTGTGGAGGGCTTAGACTGCCCCACCTTTGACATCTGAAAAAACACGGAGAAAGTACATTAAAATCAGGGACAAACAGTTTGATTTTTAGTGGTGTTGAGCACATTCACTGCACTTGGAATTGTGGGTAAGTCACACGTTTTAAAAATGTTTTAGAAAGATAGAAATCCTCATGCTTCAGAGCATAAATCAGGCTCCGAGTGGTCAGGAGGAAACTTCCTCTACAGGCAGTTTATTCCATAATAATACACTACTACAGGATTTCGTGCACCTTTCCCTAATGCATCTGATACGGGTTACTGTCAGAGACAGGATATTGAACTTCATCCAGTATGGCCATTCTTCTGTTCCTCTGCATTATAGAAACATAATTAATTATTTAAATGGGAGTCCTAGGAGTCAGCCTCCCATTCATTTTTCCATTGTGTTCCATGCTGTCTCGCCTGTTTCTCTGTTTCTTTTGGGGATATCTCAGCTTAGCACAAACATCCAGGGAAGCAGTTACAGTTCCTTCTTGATGGTGTAACATGTTTGTTCACTTACTTGTCAGATTCCTGTTTGCAGTTGGCTGAATTAGCTGCTCGGCTGTACTTTGGCCCAAGATCATTTCATCTGAATGTATGAACTTATCCTCCTATTAACCAGAGTAAATATTTTATTTTCAGCAAGGAACACACATAGCTTTGTTAAATAAGCTAATATAATGTATTGACTTTATTTGTGTTCAGCCTTTTCAGCAAATTCACACTATTCAGTGAATCCTCATAGCAAACTGTATCTGTTTCATAGGACGAATGACCTACTTACTAGCCAGAAGACTTTGATGGGACCAGAGGAGAAGAGAGCTGCTGTGTGGGAACTGGGACAGCTGGTGCTTCACCTTTCCCAGCATCCAGCACCTGCTGTCCCTGGCTGGGTGGGGTTACTCTTTCATAAGGGAAGGAGATATATGTGAGTGGGGAGATAGCACATGCTGCAGGCTCCAGTCTGATCTCCCTCCTCTCCCAGGCCTATCAGACATTTCAGAGGATGCAGAGACCTGAGTGGCTACTTGCCCTTCCTGGTAAGATATGTCTATTTCCTCTAGATCTGGGCAGCCTCCATTGGTGCCCAAACTTTCTGCCCCACCCTTTGTCCATTAGATAAGTGCACTGAATCTCCTGGTCTGCTGGAAGCTCAGCAGATCCCCTTTTGCAGGACCTGGAACGGCCCCACATGGCAAAATTGGCAAACCACTTTGTGGGTGTTTTTCACCTTGCCCTTAGCATCCTGGAAGTCTGACTGCGGGCTATAGATTGTGCGTGTGACTGATGTTTCCAGGGTGGATTTCAGACTAACACAGGCCAATTGTGGTTCCTTAACCCTAGCTGTGAGTCTATGAGGCACTGGCTTGGCATATTGGGGATGACTGCTTTAAGCTCCCCCTTTATAATACCTTTCCTCACGTGAGCAGGGCACATGGACACTGGTACCCCGACCCAGTCTCCTTACATGGCAGTTACCTGGGGTACGGCCCTATATCATTCTGGTTCGGTAGCACTGGCAGCTATTGGAATCTGCACTGGGACTCCCTTGCCAGGCAGTGATTATGGAGCTCTTTCCCCAACGTAGAGTTATAAGATACCTGAATAATGTTGCAGCCCTCTGCCTTTAACCCATATTGCTGCATCATTTTCTCATTGAATCCTTGTCCAGTTCAAATCAGACAATGCCATTCAATTCCTTGTTATCTGAAGCTCAGCGCTTGAAGATCTCAGCTTTCAGCAACCACAAAATTATGCCATTGTGCCAGGCGCTGTACAGACACAGAACATGTGCATTTTTAATGGGTTGACCCCTCTTCAGAGCTTTTGCTTCTCTAAAGCTGAGTGTCTCCCCTTCTAGAAATATTTCTTACAGGAGCTCTTAGGAGTGGCTACCACAAAGCTTTGGTTTTGACTCCCTTTCCAGGCCCCTGCTTTGGCATCTAGTTTGTCAACAGAAGAGGAGCAGGATTGCCTCATCTCTGGCCCAAAAGCAAGACTGATGGTCCCCAACATGGTCCCCTTGTAGGCTCTTTTGAAAATTCCAGCCTAATGCTCTATGAGCCTGGAATTAGGATAGGTGGTTAAATTTATAAAAATGCCCTGAAATAAAAATTCCCATATTGTCATGCCTCAAATCTCCCAGCAGCCCTTGTAAGTTTCCTTGTACTGCACGGCTCTGTCCACTTGGCAAGCTAACCCTCTGATATAAGGCAGTTCAGTCCCCAAGGCCTGTTTAGTCTTTACTCTCTCTGCCAAGATGGCCAAGGGGGTGTAAATTTGACAAGGATCCCTGACTAATGGGAACTGGATTCAAGTCTCAACTCTTTTCACATTAGCAACTGAACATCCATCAAATGGGTGTACTACTGCGTGGACTCCCACTGACGACCTAAAGGATCTGTTTCACATAACCTCCCTCCTTCCAGCCAATCCCCAACCCCACCACAATTTTACTTGGCTCATAATAGTTTATGATGCAGGAAGTGGCACCTGCTGAGTGAATATTATCTAAATATACTTTCATTATAACAATATAATGACTATAACACTATTAATGTTTAACCTAAATTACTTAAAAAGACAACGGCCAGGTATTTAACACTTGGGGACTTGAGAAAGAGTTTGGAGTAAGCTAGAGCAAATGTCACGCTGGGTGAGAAGCAGGAGTGCAGTTAGCAATTTACACACAGAAGCTAACATCTCTCTTCCCACCCTCAGAGTATATGTCCATAGCATCGCAAAGCATTCTGTATTCTTTGATCACTAACATACTGAGGACAGTCTGACAGAGAGATCTTAGCAGCATGTTATGGAGAGATTGTCCCAGGATAAAGAAAAAAGTATCGTCCAATAACAAGCCAGTATTATGCATCAGGAAATTTTTAAAATTATACACTCTAGAGTGCTGCATGTTGTGCCTACCAACTCATGTCAGCTGATCTGAAAGTGCAGCACTAGTTGACAGGCATCAGCAGTTGGTATATTAGACAACTAATTTCTATCACAAAATGGCTGCCATAACCTCTGTTCTTTGTTTCTATAGGGCAGTAAAGTAATTACTATGATTCTGAAATGTAAGGAGCCTTTACTATATATTAGCTTTAGCACCAGAATTCAGTTCTGCCAGTCATGGTGCTTAATACAAACTTCTACTTGTTTTTCATACCAAAGTGATCAGCGGATATTGAGCCAAATGTGTCTTTGAATCCCCATTTATGTAACCTCATTCAAGTCAATAGGACTGCTTGGGTGTGACTTAGAGCAGAATCTGGACCCACTGACTGTAAATGCCAGAGGAAATATCCAATTTTTAAATCATGGGCATTTTATTATTTATGCAGACTGCATTTCTGATAAATGCTCCAGAGAAGAGGGTTGCACCATAGCACTTCATTTCCATCCAGAATGGTAGCAGCATCAGAAAGCCATAAGGGACTGATTATATCGTTGTCCCTTCTTCCACCACTCGTGTTCCATTTTGACACCACTGTTGCACCTCTGCCAACTGATGTCCAAGGTCTGGCAGGTTGGCCAGTGAAGGAGAAATCAGTGATGTGGAGTACAATCTAAGCGTAACTTGTTTTATTTACATGAATATGCCAGTCCTGAAACAGAGGGACTCAAACAGTCCCATCTCATAGGAATCTCAGTGCAACACTAATGCCCAGTTCCCAGGGATTAACTCTGCCTCAAGACATGAATCTCATCAGAGCCCAAAGGCAGAGAGCAAACTCTTCTGCTGATTGCACAGCCCCTTTTCCAGAAACTGCTTCCGCACAGAACCTTGCATAATAAAAACCAATAGCAACACTGCATCTCCTCAACACTAGCTCACACACTAAAAAAAATAAAATAAAAAGCAACTTGGAAGACTATTAACATCTCCACCTGGTCATGGCTCCCATAACAATATTTTCTTGAGACAGCTCCATTTGACACCAAAGAGATAATTGGCCTGTGGTATCAACTTCAGCAATACACGTGGTCTCTGTGTGCCAAGTATGGAAAATTCTGTGGGTCTCCAAACTGCTTCAGCTAGAATGAAGTGAAATTGGGTCAGATACCCACACAAATACACCCCAGTAGCCGCATGAATGCACTTACCTAATTTGCATACATGTTTATTAACTTCACTTGTTTGAAAATTTGGCCCTTGATGCTCTCAATTGTTTTTTGCCATTGTCTTTCACTATTTTGTTCGGGGATGAAGGGGATTACAGTAGGACATGCAGGCAGAAAAGGCAAGTGGCAAGCATTTCAATTACCCATGCCTCTCCAAAGGCACACAAAATATTTATGCAGCAGGCATTTTCATTGGCACTAATGTGACATATGTTCTGTAGTTACTCCATGCGCCGTGCAGTTAAGTAAATGAGAATCCTAATATTCAGATAATATAAGGATACAGTTAAACACAATCAGGCCCACCCATGTTGCCCTCCTCATATTCACTCAGGTAACTGCGTGCATGCACCAGATTTGCGTCTTTGGTCTTGTTAAACATGCACAAATTGGACCCAAAGGGTCTAAACACTTTCTAATACACCCTTTTCATGGAAAGTTACCATGTGCCACTAGGTTAGTGACCCTGTTGGTTTGTCAAAGCTTTTAACTGTGTAGACCCTGACTATATTAGAGCCCTCATCCTCAAGACTCAGGCTGATGGGTATCTGCCCACACTCACACCGATCCCACATTGCCTTTTAAGTCAGCAGGCAATGGTGGTTTTGCTCTGATGGTACTATGCTTAGATACATCATCACAACATACAAGACAACAACTTAACACTATGATAAAGATACAGCACCATCTATTGGTGGAAGTGCTGGCTACACTGACCAGTGCAGAACTCATTCTGAAATCCATCTCAGACCATGTCTTTCTACTTTGAAAAACACTAGCATTTTCTTATTCTAAATGTGGGTTGGGAGTTTTGGTTCTTTTTAGTCTGACCCCTGTTGGTCCCATATTTTTTCCCTTTCCACTTCCTTTGTTCTTCCTTATTATTAAAAACAAACAAACAAACAAAAACAAACCCGCCAAAACTTACCCTGGAACCACAATGTGAAAGTTCAGCGATTTCACTTGCATGTAAAGAGATTACTTAGATTGCCATCTTGTGGTCTTTGAATGAATTGTTTCAAATACTTTACATTTTGGGGGATTTAGTAGATGAATCAGGGATTTCTCTTTGCCCTTTGTTGGATCCCACACACAAACACTCTAACAGGGTGAACTTAGTGTTCTCTAAGTTTTAAGTTGAATTTTCATTTTCATTCTAATGAATGAAAAATAAATGGGCCCAAGAGTTTGTGCAATGAACTAAAATGAAAATTGTTCTTCTTTAAATAACAGTAAAAAATAGAAAATCAGGAATTCTCCTTCCACAAAGACCTCACTTATGGTGGCGATTTTGTTGATCACAGCACCCTAAATTGAAAGAAATTAGCCTTATTTTTGTGAACATAGGCCAGGTGAAGTAGAAAGCCAGTCCTGTGGGTGGGTGATGGGGTGGTATTAGGGTGACCAGATAGCAAATGTGAAAAATCAGGACAGAGCTGGGGGGTAATAGGTGCCTATTTAAGAAAAAGACCCCAAAAATTGAGACTGTCCCTATAAAATTGGGACATCTGGACCACCTAGGTGGTATTTGTCTTCAATTTACATCACAGCATTGTTGGATTGAAGCTTCCTAGAAGAAAATGGGCCAAATTTCCTTCTTAGTTACCCAAGTGCATATTAACTCCAGTGAAGTCAATAGATTTACACCAATGTAATTGAAAGAATTTGGCTTAGTGCCTGCAGTTTTCTTTGCAGATGAGTTTACATTTAGGGCTCAATTCTGCTCCATATATTTCACTGACTTCAATGGGAGATAGAACTTGGAGATTAATATGATTAGACTGATGATGTGTTAGCCATGCAGAGATTTCATACTCTGGAATCTTGTAAAGAATTTTAAAACCCAATTAAGCTGACTGCGGGCACATTTCCTTCAATGTGTTGAAAGGGGAAGGCAGCCACTGGCCTTGGGAACATAAAGAGTTCTTGAAAATCAGACTAAAAGAAAGCCTCACGTGTTACAGCATGTGGATACAAAACTCCAGGGTATGTTGTAGAAATTAACTTCCAATTCACAAGTTATGGGACCAGGTCTCCAGCTGTGGCTCTGGGTGCTCAATCCAGCCCCCCAGAGGGGTGTGCAAAGGGGTTTAAAGGCCATCTGTGCTCCCGCAGTCCTGGGGCCTCTGTGCACTATGCTGAGCCCCCAGTGTAAGTTAGAGCAGTCTGAAGGCTGTCTTAACATACAATGATCCCAAGGCCATGCATGAGCAAGGCATAGTGGGTCCTCAGCCACATCCCCACTGCCAGCTATAGGGAGGAAGAGGTTGGTGTCATAGAAGCTGCTATTGCATCTGTACGCCATCCATGGATCCCATTACACAGGAAGAATCCTCCAACACTGGTTCCAGGACAGCTTTGCACTGGTGGAGCGATGTACTGGACAATCTGCCACAGGCCTGTCATCAAAGTGAAACATCCCTTATGACTTATTCATTCAACTCTGCCAAGAGAGGATCAGATTTTGGCTCTCCTGCCTGGAGAGATGGGACTGATCCCAGAACCCCTTGCTCCTTGCTGACAGCTGGAGAGCTGTTCTGTGGGAAGTCAGAGGGAGCTCATCTGGAGCTACAGTCTGGCCCCCTTTTCCTGGATAGTGTGGGTTGGGGGTCGTGTTTAATATGCTTCAGCTGAGGAGGGAAAGCCAGACTCCCCAGG
Source organism: Chelonoidis abingdonii (assembly GCF_003597395.2). Classification (NCBI taxonomy): domain Eukaryota; kingdom Metazoa; phylum Chordata; order Testudines; family Testudinidae; genus Chelonoidis; species Chelonoidis abingdonii. The sequence goes on along the minus strand of NC_133782.1, from coordinate 12,342,199 downwards.
ACTTACCAATGCCGCACACACGCTGAAGCTGCAGGAGTAGCCAAATGGTTTTCATTAGAGTTACAAAGGGAAATTAGGCTAGAGCAGAACTGATGCCTTAGAAGCTCTTTCAGGACTGGATACCAAAGCAGTACCTTCTGCAGCCCGCCCCCTTGGGCAGAGTCCTGGCTGGGACTCCTGTGCAGGCACTCACCTCCCTCCAGCCTCCCTTTGGATTTTCCCCTTTGTGGAACAATCCAAATCCTCTCTAGATTCTCCCTTGTCCTATCTTCCCCACCCCCTTCTCATTTGAGATGAGCATCACAAAGGAAGCCGTCTCTTTCCCCCCGCCCCGTCTGGCAGGTTTGTGTTATTATTAAGACACTTGAGATTATAGTTGTCTGAAAATCGAAGAATGACAGCAAAGGACCAGATGCTGTAGACTGATAAATTACAAGGATATTATGCAGAGCCAGCTGTACCATATAAAAGCCTAGTTTTTATACCACACCATGATTTTCCATGTGGCGTCATATGGTTCCAGCATCTGGGCATCGCCATCAATGTCTCTCGTATATTTTGCTGAGCACTGTCATTATGATAATGAAGAAATTGCAGCAGACGATAATTGCAGTTCCCGCCAGCTATTGCAAGAACTGGGAGGCATCGAAACAGACTGGTTGGGCCTGTGTGATCTTACAATTGGTTTCTTCTCTTTTTCCTTTGTCAAAGACAAGAAACGGGGGGACAGGATGGCTCAGGGCATTGATGATGTGATACATAGCCCCTCACTTCCAGATTGCCTGTGCCCAGCCCGGTTCAGCAGAGACCAGAAGTTGTTCCCTATATGAGGGCTGTTCAGTCATCTGTCTGAGGTGAACTTGGTGGGTCTCAGTCTATCTCCCTATGAACAGGTGTCTGCTTCATGTAAATTCACTACCCATAATTGTCGTTCTCATTTGCTGTCTTAGGTGAGAGAGATCAAGGCCGGAAGCTTGGAGACAGAACTCCCTTCTGGCTTAGGGCAGAGGCATATCATTAATGCAGTTTAGTGATGCTGAGCTGTGGTATTCATGGCTTTGTGAATATTCTCCAGGGTTGTCAATTCAGTACAGAATGCAGCACTGCAGGGTCTGTAGTAAGAAACAATCCCAAGGACTGGGGGAGAGATAGAAGAGATCTGTAAGGTCATTCTGTCCATATCTTACATCCCATGAATGCTAAGTCCCTGGTCTTGGCTATTGGCACAGAAAGATCACGATTCTGGCAGAACCAAAGGATCTATTCTGCACAAAGAGATGTTACGGTGGCACCACAGAAACTGCTATGCCACCTCTCACTTGTAGCTACCAAAACAGGGAGCAGAGCCAGAAAAAAGAAATTCAAGCCATGGGATCTCTGAACTACAGTGATATCTAAGTGGTGTCATATCCCCCTGAGTCAATGGTGCACGTTTGAACAGCCCGATTGTGCTAAACCGGGGAGACTGGCCTGATGCTGGGGGTCAAGGGAGTGCAAGCAGCAGCTGTGCACCTTCAAACTCTTAGCCACAGCAGAGGCCCTGGCTCCAAAGTTTCCCTCTGAAGTGTATTTACTGCATGTGGGTGTTTGCTGGCAAATATACTGGTGGGGTGAGAGGAGGAGCTGCTCTCTGCTGTGTGTCTTGGAGGCTGAGCTTTTGCTGCTGCTGGCTCCCCTCGGTTCCCTCCTGCTTCTCTGGGGCCCACAACTTAGTTTTCTGATCATTTTAAATTTGCTGGTGATGGGCTAATTGTCAACACCTGGCCCCTTATTTGTCAGGATCCAGTTCCTGGCAGATGTTGGGAACCTTAATAGGAAATGGTGAAAAACAGGAGGGGTAAACTATTAACCACAGGGAGGGAGCAAGTGAAGCTGTTGCAATGAATCTATGGAATCGTAACCCCTTGTCTAGTTCTGGCATAGCCTGTGGGTGCTAGTCCAACCTACTAAACCTCCTAACAAATGTGCGCCTTCAGCTTGGGCACTGTGTGAGCAGGATGCACTGTACCTCTACCACTGGCCCCAAAGAGCGTTTCTGGGTGTGGTGAACCTCATGAAGTTAGCAGAGCAGATCTGGGGGGATACCTGGAGGGAGCTGGTTGGGTATTTCTGCAGAGATAGGCCCAAGCTACATCCCTGAATTTAAAAGATCCCCATACTTTTGGGGGTACTGGAAATCTGGACCCAATCCCAGATCACCCTCTCTGTGAAGAGTCAAATTAGAAACCGCAGTCTAAACAATCCTAAATTTGGGAGTGTGCAAAATCTGATCCTATTTCAATGTGAAGTTTGCAGCCCACCTCTGTATTTCCATCTTTCCTAAACAACCTACAGTTCAGCAGCAGGATCCACCACAGCTGATATAATTAAACAATATGCTTAAAGAAGTACTGAAAGAGCAGCATGAACCAAACTTGATATTTTCCCATCCGGCCATTCTAAGTGGCACAGATGGAAACGTGAGTAGAGGGCAGAAAACATTCCTCTGGCTTATTGGGCTAGGCCCGATAGGCCTCTCAGTCCAAGGTGCCCGACATTGTCAGTGTAATGCCTCTGATCTTAGTAGACTTAATCCTCTTGAATGCTGGTGTAAGGGAAAGGAGAATCAGGTAACTTCCAGATCACGGATTCTAATCCTGCTCCAGATAGGAGCACTAGAATCCTTCCCATCTGATGGCTCCATGAAATGAGCTGGTTGTCAGTCCAGTTCCTAGTGGACTAGTATCCACAGCATAACTGCTTTCATGAGTAACACTAAAAGCCACTTAACTGGCAGTCATAAAAGAGAGACCAAGGACCGAATGGGCCATGAAGATTGAACTCCTTCCTATCCTTCCAGAAGAGGGCTGAGATGCAGGAAGGAGAAGCTTTCACTCCTGTACCATATCTGTCTGCAGAGCTACCAGTCAGGCCTCTTCCATCTGCACTAGATGCACGAAAAGTCCAAAACCCCACCTGCCGCTGTATCATGCACTAAAGTGGCTGCAGTCAGCAGCAGTCCTGCTTCGTGAGAATCTTTTACAGGAAGATGCAGATGGAGAATTTCTCAGTCTCAGGTCTCTTATCAGCTGTTTTCCCTAGCCATGCAGAAATAATCAAAACACCATGACACTTGTGATTTCTAACCACCACCTGCGTCCCCTGCTACCTGCAGTGTGGGCACAAATCTCTTTTTTCTTGCTGACAGACTGGAGGCTACAAAAAGAAGGAACCAGATTCTCAAGCTCCCAGACCTCAGCCTCCTCCTTCACCAGCAGCCCATGGAATTAGAACATGATGCGTCTCTTTTTTCTTCTACCTGGGAACATACTTAACTCTTAGATATTAAGCTCTTCAGGGCAAGATCTTTTAGTTCTGAGTTTGTGCAGCACCAAAGCACACAGGAGCCCTGGTCCATGAGTAATAATAATACTAATATTCATTCTCCTATTAGAAATGGATTTTCAAAGCCTTTTCTCAGCAGTCAGTCTTCATGGCTATGCCCCACAGGGCTAATGCAGGGCTGCCCAAAGCCTCCAGGAGACAATGTGGGCAAGGTAACATCTTTTTATTGGACCAACTTCTGTTGGTGAGAGAGACAAGCTTTTGAGCTCACACAGAACCGGAGAAGATATTACCTCACCCACCTTGTTTCTCTAATATCCTGGGATCAACAGGGCTACAACAACACTGCATACAAAGCCTTCAAAACAGGGTCACTGACTGGCTGAAAAGTTACAGAGAAATGAGGGTTTATGTGTTTGACCAATTATCCAAAATGTCCTTTCCTCCCTCTCTATTTTACAGACTTGCCGTAATTGTATGGGCAGTTGGCGAGAGCTAGTTCAGTGAGCTCATAATCAGAGCTGGAACCAGCCTCCAAGCCTGCTCCACAGATGATATATTCTAAACAGCACAGCACAGCTTGAGGCAAGTCAGGAAGTGCAGACATAGCCAGTGACTTACGTTTATTCTCACATTATCCATCATTCACATACCCATCCCATTAATTCTCCACAAACACACTGATCACATTGAAGAAGGATGCCAAAATAGGACACTAACAAATGGCACTTCAGCATTAACATAACCCTTCCAAGCACTTTCCCAAATTCTGCTGCATCTACAGCAGCATTAGCCCTCACAGCATCCTGGCCAACAACAGCAATTTATGAACATAAGAACGGCCATACTGGGTCAGACCAAAGATCCATCTAGCCCAGTATTCTTTGTTCCAACAGTGGGCAGTGTCAGGTGCTCCAGAGGGAGTGAACAGAACAGATAATCCTCGAGTGATCCATCCCGTCATCCATTGCCAGCCCTTGGCAAACAGAGGCTAGGGACACCATCCGTACGCATCCTGGTTAATAGCCATTGTTGGACCGATCCTACATGAACTGATCTAATTCTTTTCTGAACCCTTTTATAGTCTTTCAGTTATGAAATTTGTCAGCTCCCATCTCCAACGGCCTAATGATTCTGCCTTTATTATCGCCTTGGTAAATTTTGAAACAAGTACCCTCATTCTTTCTCCTACTCTGCCCCACACACTTGAGAGAAGTTCCCCAAAAACATTTGCAAGGCTTCAAAGGCCTGCTCAGAACTCTCTCTTGACAACAGGGAGGCTGCTGGGGAACCGAATCTACTGCCTACTATGCTGACCAATATGGTCTCGTCGTTTGCTTGTGCTCCCCCATCTGTCTGTACATGCCTGTTGTCTTTTATCTTGACTAAGGGTGTGACTACACTGCCATCAAAGGCACGATTAGGTAGACTTATCTGTGTAGATTTAACCTGGCTAGCACAGCTAAAAACAGAAATGAAGCTGCAGCGGCATGGGCTTCAACATGGGCTAGTTTTGCAAATACGCATGCAGAGTTCTAGGCAGCCTTGTCCAGCCCATGCCGCAGCAGCTTCACTGATACTTTTAGCTGTGCTAGCTAAAGTAATGGTAGTGCAGGTGTGTTTACACACATAGGCACCGACTCTGTGGGTGCTCTGAGACTGGAGCACCCACAGGGGAAAAATGGTGGGTGCTGAGCACCCAACGGCAACCCCCCTCATCTCCCCTCTTCCCCCTATGCCCAACAATCAGTGCTTCCCCCTCTCTCCCCATGTCTCCCGCCTGACATGATCAGCTGTTTTGCAGACTGCAGGAGGCTGTGCGGGGAAACAGAGGAGGACCAAGGGTGCTGCACACTTGGGGGAGGGGCGGAATATGGTGGGCTGAGGCAGGGTGGGGGTGGACCATGGGTGGGAATAGGCGGGGGCTTGGGAGAAGGGGTGGGCCTGGGACAGATCCAGGGGTTGAGCACCCCCCTGGCACATTGGAAAGTTGGCGCCTGTGTCTACATATGCTGCAATCACACTTTTGATTGCAGTGTAGACATACCCTTAGAATGTAAGCGGCAGGGATCTTGCACTTCAGGGCAGGAACCTTCTTTTTGTTCTATGTTAGTACAGAGCCTAGCACAATGGGGTCCGGGCCCATAACAGGCACCTAAGCTCTATGCTCATGCAAATAAATCAGGGTTTCTCAAACTGGGGTTGCCACTTGTGTACAGAAAACCTCTGGCGGGCTGGGCCGGTTTGTTTACGCCCCGTCCGCAGGTCCGGCCGATTGCGGTTCCCACTGGCTGCAGTTCACTGCTCTGGGCCAACGGGAGCTGCTGGAAGTGGCGCGGGCCGAGGGACTTACTGGCCGCCGCTTTCAGCAGCTCCCATTGGCCTGCAGCTGCGAACTGCAGCCCGTGAGAGCCAAGATCGGCCAGATCTGTGGACGGGGCAGGTAAACAAACCGGCCTAGCCTGCCAGGGGCTTTCTCTACACAAGAGGCGACCCCAGTTTGAGAAACACTGAAATAAATCATAATAAGATGCCATTGTTTTGGACTTCTGTAAGCTCTGCCTGTGTGCAGATAGATCGACCACGTCTTTGAGAGTTGCTACAACCTGTTACCGAGGAGCCATGCCCACTACCCTTTCTCCTGGAGACTCTACTTCAGCTTTTTCTTCTTGGTGTTGCTTTGCTTTTAAATCTAAAAGAAGTTCTTTGTGTTTGGAGAAATATAACACCAAGGAAGGGAGTGGATAGAAAAAGCACCAGCTGAGCTCCTCCTACTTTACAGATTCCAGTCAATAATCCAACAAAGCAAGTTCTCCAGTGAGCGTCCTTCAAAGTTTCTAGGAACCCAGTGCCAGCACAAGATGAACTCTTTGAGATTCAGGCATTATAAGTTGGGATTTATGAATTTCACCATCTAAATCAAACAAGCTGAGGGTGTTCTTGATAAAAATAGAAACTGAGGTGAATTGTGATCTTCCCCCAAACAGTGCTTGGAATTTGTCATCTGCTTTGCTAATAACATGCCGTGGCTCAAAGACCTTTCTTCTTATGTGCTGGCCCAGACTGATTTAGAAGTGAAGTATCTGTGATACTGAATCCTAAGGGTAACTAGATGACTGTTGAGTGTGCTCTGATCTGATGCCAGTGATATCATACACGAAATGTCTGGACAATGATTTCTGCATTATCTTTGGGTGTAGGTCCCATTAAGGTTGGCATTCCTGGTAATGGATAAAGCTTCTGGAACTCACCCATTGGTATTTCTTCGCTTCCTTAACAGCTGCGGTGAGCATCAACAGAATTGCTGTCCTATGAGTCAGCCTTCTCAATAAGTATTTTAAAACATATAACTTTACAGTCCAGCTTTTGGCTTGCTTCTTCACCCAGTAAGGGGTGGTGCTTGTGATAAAGGTATGACTCATGGGGACGCTGGCAAGAGACTGGTCTTTTATTTCCTGGCCTAACTCACACGACATGGATTGGGGTTACAAAAAGTTACACGCCTGTCACATGACAGGCCTCAGAATCCTCAGATACCAGTAGCTACCCTTACATCTGCTCTTTTGAACATCAAATGCCAGTAAAATATATTAACCAAAAATAGCAACCACAGCAAATCAGTGACCCGGCCCCGTACAGCCCACCCCCATGCTAACAATGCACAAACCATTGGATCAGATAAGGACAGGCCCAAAAACTTTGCCTAGCACTTGTACCAAAATCCCTTTTGAGGTTCATAAAACCCACAAGTAACTCCTGTTTTCCCTTCCCTCTCCCCCAACACACCTAATTATTTTACATCAGTCTGCTTTTCTGGGTCCCAGCTGGAGCTGACACACTGCTGGATAGGTTGCTATTATAATACTGGTGGTCTGACCAGAAGCGAGAAAAGACCAGAAAATTCTCAAGCATTTCCATTCAGAGTTTTCTGACCCATTTTTGCAGGCCCAAGAATAAACATTTAAAAAGTGGAATTTTCCCAGGTGCTTAGTGTCAGCCCAATTCTCTGTCCATTATAGTCAATAGGAAAATTCCCAATCACCTCAATGGAAGCAGAGTTAGGCAAACACTGAGCACTTTTGAACATCTTGCTCTAAAAATTCACAGTTTTTAAGGCTAAAAGAGGCCATCAGATCACCTAGTCTGATCTCCCAGTACACAGACCATAGAGTGTCACCTGCTTTGTTTTGGTTACTTACCCAAACTGCCCTCCCAAATCTGTCAGAGGTTCCCCATCACTATTCCCACCTGTTCTTCCAGCATTTCTGCCAATCTGGAAGCCACTGTGTTTCTACCACATTGGCAGTAGAAGTTCTGTTTCACTGCAAATAACTATGAGCATTAAATTGTTCAGCCAACCCAACACGCTGTTGACTGAACGATGCGGTCGCTGTGGGTTCTGCAACCCAAGAATTAACTTGTGAAATGAATGCATTGCCTTTGTCATCATGATATAGCTGCAGATACTCAGCACCTTTTACAACATCACCTGTGCACTAAGGATACAATCTGAAGTCAGCAGGAGCTTTGCCATTGACTTACTGAGGAAAAGTGTTATATATAAGCTAGGTATTAGACTAAAGACTCTGCAATCAACAGATCCTTGAATGGGTGTACATAGGAGCCATGCTCTGTACGAAGACTTCACTTTAAGGTAGGTGAGCTAACCACTGCTGGGTGGTTACTGAGCATTAAATCTCTCTCTCAGTCCAGTCTGAAGGTGGTATCTGTAGTTGTAACACCAATCTTTGTTCAAATGGGAATGGAAAATATGGCATGTATATGGTTTATAGTTTCAATGGAAAACTATTTAAGATATCTCTGTCTGCTAGGTGAGCTGTCCCATGAACTGTAGCATGCCAGACACTAGTGTAAACAAAGAGCCCTGGAAACGACTCAACCAGATTACAAACAGGAATTAATTTTTCCTTAGAAAGGGGATGCACAAGCCATTTATCAACTAGCATCTTTGGGTGTGTCAGTGAGGCCTCAGTCACTATTTATATTCTGTTCCCCAGATCACTTTTGTCTGAGCCTGGCCAGATTTTGCCAGACAGTCTCTCCTCTCCTTTCCATGGCTGGCAGTTCAGGACGAGGGGTATATTTTAATAGAGGGACCTGGGGAGAAGATGAATATTTTTCACTCCTTTATTGGCAATGGGATCGGACACTGTCCCACAATACTGTTGTCTGAAGGACAAAAAATGTCCTGTAGAAGAAGCAGCGCCTGGCTCTTCATAACAGTGCAAGGGAACCGGCCAGAGACCTTCCATTCACTTTAGTGTGTGACTAATTCTGTTGCACAGCTTTGAAAAGTTCAACCCAGGTCTCCCAAGGGTTGAGCGTTAGGTGGCACAGTTATGGCTTTGCTATCCCACTGTGTGCCTAGCCTCCTACAAATCATGCCCATGCTCACTTTGCCAATCTCCTAATTATTTATAAATAATGCAACCCAAATCTAAACTACAGCATCTTGGTGACTTTACCAGCTGTTTTAACTATAGGCCTCCTTCTGAATGCAAGGGATAAATTATACGCAAATTGATGGATTTGTTGGCAATTTAAAGTTTGCCACATCCAATTAATGTACTTCTTTGACTTATCTAAAATAATGAACCATTGTTTTCAATTGTAATTTTTTCTGAGCACTGGGTAGCCTGGGGAACTGTTCTGGAAAGCACAGAACTGCGGGAAGAATCAACGCATTGTAGCAAGCCTGACAGGAAAAGGACTTTGGGATTCTGTTATGTGCTAAAGCTAGAGAAAGACAGACAATAAAATGGGAGAAGAATATCCAGGAAAGTTGAACTTTGTTAGCTTTAGGAGGGCACTTTTTCCATTATTTTACAGACACGTGCGTTTTAAATCACACTGCAAAAAAAAGTTCAAGTAGCTTTTCATCAGGTAGCATTTTAACCACCTATTTTCAAAGGACTTCTTGCTGCAAAACAAAACACACTTGTAAGTAGCAGTGAGCTCACTAGGAGACTACGAAGGGCAAGTTTACACTACTGCTCAACTCGATCTAACTTACATTGCTTGGGTGTGAAAGACACCCTTCCCTCCCGCCCACCCCCGAGAGACAAAAGTTACAGCAACCTAAACCAGGGTTTCTCAAACTGGGGTCGCCGCTTGTGTAGGGAAAGCCCCTGGTGGGCCTGGCCTGTTTGTTTACCTGCCCCATCCGCAGGTCTAGCCAATTGCAGCTCCCATTGGCCTGCAACGGCAAACCGTGGCCAGTGGGAGCCGCAATCGGCCGGACCTGTGGAGGGGCCGGTAAACAAACCGGCCCGGCCTGCCAGGGGCTTTCCCTACACAAGCGGCGACCCCAGTTTGAGAAACACTGACCTAAACACTGTTCACACCGGCATGATGTGCACCTGTGCCGATGTAGCATTTCTAGTATAGACCTGCCTTAAGTTGAGTGAACAGACAGAATAAGGTGCAGCAGTGCCCACATCAGGTTCTTCCTGGAGTAGCTCCATACTACCACCTTCTTGGACCAATACCTCTGAGGTACCACTAGCCCTTCACACAATAATTATTTCTGTTCCAACTGTGTTTACAGACCACATCTGAGTTTGGAGCAATGTTGTGCTAGGAGCTGTACAAACACAAGTAAGGGCCCTGCCCTGAAGAGTTTACAGTTTACAGACAAGTCAGAAAAGGGTGTAAAAGGAAATAGTCTTATCCCCATTTTACAGAGATGGCCCATTTAAAGCACCTTTTGCTGAAAAAAAGAAAGAGAAAAACAACGAAACACCACTTGTAAATGGCAGCGAACCCCTCAGGAGACTTAACCAGGCCACAGATTTTGGCAGGGTTCCTCAAATTGAAGATGCAAGAGTCACTTAGTGAATTACTCTTTTATCAAGTGCCGGTAATTGAATTAACTCACTGGTCAGGTATCATAGATTCACACATGTTTTCCTTCAGCTGCTGTGGAGCTGCAAGAGTTATAATTAATTGCAATGCAGCAGCAAGCAAATATCTGTTTGGTTCACGCCTTGTTGAGGTGAGAGAGAGAACTTGTCTCATGTGGAATCTATGGCACAAGGGAGCTACAGAAGTAGCCGTTCCAGACCAGAACTCAACTTTGTTTGGGAGTTCCCTATATGCCCCATCCCAGAGACCATTGCCAAGTTTCCCAGGCAAGCTATTGGGAGAAGCCACTATATTGATTTTAAAAGACTCATTCCAGCTTACTGATATGGACTTTCAAACATCTGAGAAATTAATACTGTCTTGAAAAACATCCAGAGTTCTGCACAAGAATCAGTGCACGCTGGGGCAGGACTTTGAATGTGACTAATTACTTTGAGATAGATGTCGAGCCAGATGGGATCCAAAAGCAGTCAGTTACTATGATAATGGGTCCAATATAAAAACCTAAGTAGATCTTTATTTGGCTATATAGTTTCACTGATACTGAATAGAACAGGGCAATTTTTTTTTAATTGTAAACATTTGCAAAGTTGTTTTCATTTTGCAGGATTTACTTTTTCAAAAAATTTCCTGCTTATTATTATTGTAATCTAAATTGTTATCAGAACGTTCTGTTTGCTGCATACCATATGTTCAATAAATGAAAATTTTAAATTATGGTGTCAATAAAAGTTTTGATTACAAAAATCACAAAAACAAAACACAAAATTGAAAAAAAATTTGTAGTTTTTCATTCAATTTTCTCTTGACACACAAAAACATGTCATTGGGGAAATTTTGACCGCCCTTAATGCTGACACACTGTAATTCCAAGTTCCCACAGACCAGGGACACAGCACTCAAAGTTAATGTGCAGACTGTATCTAAACGCTGACTGTCAAATTCAGAGGGTGCACTTTCTAGTGGCTGACATACAGAAATGGGGTTCAGCAGTTCTGGGTTCTGCTACAGATTTGCTGATGACAATCCATAAAAAAATTGTAGGGGTTTCATTCATTAGATGTGGGTAAGTGTTAGAAGAGTGTAGCATATTATGCTCTCTGATGAGATGTGCAGCATGATTCAAGTAAGGAAAGAGTTACTGAGACTAGAATAGCTTATAGGGAAGTGATGGTGTATTCAGTAAAGCAATCAACAAGCAGGGGTTGAAATATCTGCTGCGCTGCTATTCTCTCCAGGCCGAACGTGTCTAGGCATGTTGTATGACCTATTTTCTCTGCTCTGCCCATCATTCATGGTACTCACAGCTGGATGGGATATTTCTTAGGCCAGGGGGTGGGGAGAGAGGTTTAAAATGCCCTCCTTTCTTTTGCCTTCTATGAAGGGGCAGGGCCGGGTCTGGTTGTCAGTTGCAGTTTGGCCTTTTTAGCTTCTGCAAAAGATTGTGCTATGTAGCAGATTCTCAGCTGGTGTAACTCAGCATAGATCTGTCTTCGAGGGAGCAGTGCCAATGGATAGCTCATATATTTTGAGCTCTGTTAGAACCATTGCTGGATGTGAGGCAGACTGTGTGTTTGGTTCACTCCCATCCCAACAGCCTGCCGGCTTCCTGGTACACGTAGAGCACTGTGCTTCCTGGAACTGTCTCCACCTAATCCCAGGAGTCTGCCTCTTCCATACAGTCAGACTTCAGCAGTGCACTGTGGGACGCTCCCAGGAAGCTTTTCACTTTCCTCTCCTGTTCTCAGCAGATGTCAGCAGGGGAAGAGAAAGGTCCATGGAAGAGAGAAAAGGTTTTCCTGCAGAAAAAGAGGATCCTTGCAGGCTTCCCATCTCAGCTTATTATTGCTGGGCACCTGTGTCCGGGGGCATAGGTCCAAGCAAGTTGTGAGCAGGCACAATGCCATCACAACAGATGGGCATGAGCATAGGCAGTCATGAGACTGTGATCCTGCATCAGCTCAGGGCATTGACTGTTTAGGGCAAATTTCCCAGCGGAGAATGTCAAAACAGCTGCCAGTCTGGAGCTTATACACCTATAATTAAGGGGCTATGTGATTTCTAATCTAGCTGGATTAATTGGCAAGCTAAATATAGCATCCAGGCCCATGTAAGGCAAGTTTTTGTGTGTGGTTTATTTCAGGAAATAGGGCTAAGGCTGGCACGAGCAGGCACTGAAAGAATAACGCTTCCAGCCCTGGTCTCAAGCTCTTCAGTCATTGCAGACCTGAGCCCACTGAGGACCCTTTGTTCCCATTCATTAGTAACGGCATCACAACGGCACATAGAGGCTTTAACCAAGAGCTAAACCCCATTGTGCTAGACAAATACATAACAAGCAATAGACCCTGCCCCAAAGCCCTTACATTGTAAATAGACAAGACTGAAGAGGGTTGGGAGGAAGGGAGCAAGCACTGGAAGGAAGGATTAAGGGATAAAGTCTGATATCACACAGGAAGTCTGTGGCAGAGACTGGAATGGAACTTAGATCTTCTGAGGGAGCTGGTTGGATTCATCAGGAAGGTTTCTTAGAGACACCCTCTGTCAACCCCCTTATGGCCAATAGGCTGGGGAGCAAGGGTTAAGGCACATCACCCAGGATTAAATTTCCACTTTGATCAGGAGCAGGGACTGGAACCTGGGTTTACCCACATCCCTGGTGAGTGCCCTAACCACCGAGCTATTGACTAGCCTGGCATTAGGTGTTATTTTTTCCTGAAAAGTGTTGAAAGGTCTCATTATCCTTCCACCTCAGAATGAAAACTAATGTCAAAAACTCAGTGTATTTCATGAAATGGAATTGTTGTCTTTCAGACAGCCCATTTCTGAGTTCCAGTCCCCCAGCGTAGCCACAAGACCATCCCTCCTCTCGAGTGGAAGCTAAGCCTTGCAGGAGCAAGTCCTCTGAAAGGTAAGATAGTTCCCTGGATCATGTAAGCCAAGGGACAAACTGTGCTCTTAGCTGACATGTGCAATCCCACTGCTGTCACACTGGGTTCATGTGCATACCTGAGCAGAATTGGATCCAAATGTCTTTCTTTCTGGTGCAACTTTCTGGGCCTTAAACTCAAGTGGTATTATGATAAGCACCACCCTCTTTTTGTAGTCTTTCAGGGTGCCTATAGAAATGTGCTTTGGGAGACCTTGATGGTAGCAGAACCAGTGGAGGGAAAAGAAGAAAATTTTCTTCTCCCCAAACTTCACCTGTTCTTCAAACGATCCTAACCTTTTAGTAAAGCTTCTGAATTATGATTTTTGTGGTACTTTCTTTATATTTGCTGCTGCCTTTAAGCTTCCAGTAACTTGCAGGTAAGGTGGGAAGTTCAGCAATAGCGTGAGAAAAGGTTCTTCTCAGGGTATTCTCAACCAGGAACAAAAACTGAAATGATCATAGGCTCTTGCAAGATTCCTAGCCTCTAACACCCTGGTGCATTCACGTATACCAGTCAAAGGAAGAGTGAAAGAATCCCATTCTCACAGGGTAGCATTTTATCTCCACACAGGTGTGATGCACAAGTTACAAGACAGTGCAGAATCAAGCTCTGTGGCTGCTCCAAGACTTATTTTACAGAGATGTAATTGCCCATGCAAATTCCAGATTGCCCTTATCTATTCCATGCAGCCACCTACCAGCCTGGAAACACAGGGCCCTACCCTGTCCTACTTCAACTCCCAATGACTTCAATGGGATTTGTCCTGTATAAAGAAAGGCAGAATTAGATCCACAGCACTGGGCTAATTGAGCCACTCCCAGCCTTTGAATATCAATCTATCCCAAGCCAGATTAATACCACACTGTGAATATCTGCAAGGTTAAATTGCTTTTAATTTTTGTTTAATTATCTGCAATGGCACAAATAAGTAACAGCATTGATTTGAACTTGGCACCGACGGCAGGTTCCAAATGGCAAAGCATATTAAGAGATCAAACTATTAAACATCGCTAATGAGCAAAATAATTATGTAGCGCTAAGCCATAAAAGGTTGGGCTTTAAAGGTGTCATAGTTCATAAGCAAGGAAGATTTAATCACATTTTAAATCAAATATTCATATGATAATGTGTTTTAATCAAAATAGTAGCAATTAATTTGGGGGTGGGGACATAGTGTATGCTTCCTGTCTTTGCTTTCCAGAGGGTTTTTTGCAGAGTTCACACTTTCTTACTGAATAATGTATTGGTCCCAGTTGTGAGATCATAAAACAGTGTGTAAGCTGGAATAAACTAGTGCAGCAATAAATTACAGTACAGTACAGAGACCGTAAATCAGATTCTCCACTGCCAAACACCCAGTATCATCACACCTGTAAAGCGGGTATGTTACCATTTGGAATTGGTGGCATTTTATACCCAATTTGTACAGTGTAAATGACAGCACGAGGTGCAGGGCAGTGGAGAATATAGCATATGGAGCGCGCCTGCTGTGTTGCCATTCCAGGAACTACCATCACTGGAAACAGGTACCCTGTACTTCCAAGGCAAACACTGCAGTGTCCAGTAATCAGCCTTTCCAATAACCTGTCATTTCTGGAACCACACTGCTTCTGGGAAATCTATCAAAAATATCATGACAGTTTCAAAATACTTGCCCCGCCTCTGGGCTCACATCTGCACATTTAGACTATCCAATATTTTTTCCCTTAATCTATTTAGCTTCTTGTGCTAGATATGTATATAATTTTTGCCATCTGCCATTTTAAACACTTCATCAGCAAGTGTTATTTTTTCACTAACTGCTAAGTTGGAGTCACGATGAAAAGCTTTCAATGAACCACCTTTGCCTGAAATGACTTCTTTTGCTTTCAATTTGGCCAGATGTTTCCTAATTACTTATCTGTCAAAGATTTTTCTCTCCCTCTCTCTTTTTTTTTTTTTTTTTTTACATGTATAGACATTTTCTCTAAATGAGAAGTAACGTAAGGTTCTTGATGAGTATTTTTGCCTGGGTGAAATAGGCTGGGCTCAGCTTCATCATCAAGGCTGGATTTTATGCTTGAAGACGCAACTTAACATCAAAAGCTTGATCTTTTTTATTATTTAGCACAGCCCTTTTGGATCAACTTTGACAAAAGCCAAATGGTACTTTATGGCTTGAGATTTATTTTTTAAAGCTCGAACTGAGTCATGCAGTTTTCTCCTGAGCCTAAGATCATTTCATGTAATGACTTAGGGCCAGAATCTGCCTCCATTACTTACATCAGATAGGACTTATTTACATGACGAATCTCCCATTGAATCAGTGCCACATGGCATCACTAAGGGTTTCAAACTCAGGCCCATATTAAGCTTGATATTTGTCCCATGGAAGTCAATGGCAAAAAAATTCTCATTGAATTAAATAGGCCAATTATTGGGTTTTCTGAAGGATCTTCTGCCCTTTATTCATATGGCAATTCCTTAAAGCCACAGAATGAATAATTTAAGCCTTTAATTATTGGAATTGACCATTGTGGAGTTAGGTATAAATTTGTAGAGCTACTAGTCAGGGTGGCCATTGGGGGGCATACAGCGAGAGGATAAGGGTCTGTGTAAACAGGAGATAACCCTGACCATGGTGTCCTGGATCTCTAATCTCTACAACCACTGCTGAAGTGGAATACCAGACATCACGGGACAATGATCTGACTTTGGTATAGTGAGGCATATGCTTACACTTCGATCACTTCTGACATTCAGCATTGATTTGCTATTTAGCTATGATCAGAGAGCTTTCTCTCTTTTATTTTTTGGTCTGTTTTTTCCAGTGTCCCTAATTTTAGAGCTACCTCCACACAGGAAAACAAAACAATCACATTGCAGTCAAAGTAAGCTTGACATGCATCTCCGCTGCTTTGACTGGGGGTGGGAGTGGGATCTGTCAGATGCTTGTCATCCACCGACTATAAATACAGTATGCTCTTAGCTTTACACACACAAATCCAGACGCCAATCCTCTTGAGTTTGTTGCTATGTTTTGAAAGGAACTCAGAGGTAGTTCTGATGCCATCTTGAGTCACTTGGGCTGGATAGATATTACAATTGCACATGCAAATTGATGTCCCTGGTTCTATTCACCCCTGAGTTAAGCAACTTGTATAGCATTCCACCTAATAATGACTATTTCATCTTGGTCTTTACAGACATGGAGTTAAAAGGATATATTCAACACTGTGACTCCACTGATTTGCAGGGAGTACCTATCAATATTTTTACTAATTCCTTAAAATTTTTATGCTCTACTGAAGTGGTTTTGATTTCGTTTACTACTTAGTTATGGAGGTAAATTAACTCTGGGGTCATAATTTTTTCCTTAGCTAGTCCTACCTTGCCTTGAAAAAACAAGGTGTCAACGGATCAATGTCTGACTCAACAGGAAATGCAGCAGTGACATGAAAAAGTGGTCGAGAAATCCCACTGGCTCAATGCTCCATCGGGCCCCTTCGTGCCAGTCTGGCAGCACAAAGGGGCTATAAGGCTGGTAGTTTTGGCATATGGGAATACACCATCTCCTTTCACAGCGCCTGGTGGAGAGGGTGTGCTGGAGACATGTCCAAGAGAAGCAGAATGCCACTGCTGAATGGCCCCAGGGTTACCGTATATTGGGGCTGGGTCCAGAATACAGGGGAAGGAAACCCATTTATCTCCCTCTCCACTTTCTCCCTCAGCTTCTGGGGAGCTCAGACAGAATGGAGACTTGAGCCGCATATTTGTAAATACAAGCGATCCCCTTTCCAGGATTCAAACCAGCTACTTTAGCTCACCTTGTGTGCTGGTTTGCAGGGATTTGCATGAACCTTGTTTTTGATTTTTGATCTTCAGTGGTGAGCAGGTATGTCAGCCCATAGTGTAGCTATCAAAGGCTACTATGCTGTAGATGGGTCAATACCTTCCTGACCCGGAGAGCGATCAGCTTAAAGTCTGCAGCAGGGAATCCATTTACCTTCAATTTGTCTCTGTGACTACAAATAAAATCATTCAGCCCTTTCAAAAACCCAGCTGCAGCATTAATTTAATTTGTCATATTTATACAATGTGCCCATCACTTGCTTTCTTGTCACATAAACAATCAAAACATTGACAAAAACATTGACAATAATTATCTAAATTAGCATAATGTTGAGAGAGAGAAAAAAAACTAAAATAATCCCTCTAGGAAAGACCTATATGAAGACGCAGGCCTTGAAAAGTACCTGGAAAGCCAACACACTGTGGAACCGTTGAGCTGAGGGAAAAGCAAATTCCAGAGTCCCTCATTCTCCTCTAATGATTCCTTGTGTCTGGAGCCCAGCTGTACAATACCCTGTCCATACCACAATGTTAGAAGAGTTTGTAACCAGTTACTGGCATGGTCGTGTTCAAGCACCACGTGATTAATATGGGTAGTATTGGCAACCCCAAGCATTCAGATATTATGAATCAGGCCCCAAAATCATGAGAGCAGTTTAAAAAGTCATGAGATTTTTAAAATCTACACATTTGGGGGTTCTTTTCATTTGACTTTTTGGTTTCCAAGCCTGGAGATTGTGCTTTGTTCACATTTTCAGCCTTTTTTTCTTTTAAGAACAAGCAGAGAGGTTCTGAGTTGTAGGAGCTGGAGCTTTAAGAAAATCAGTGAACATTGCGAGACTCATGACAACTTAATGAGAGGTGGAAACATTGAACTCTGTTAGTAACAGATGCCTGTTAGCCTTTGGTAACCAGGCTAGCTCAGCTGTTCTCGCAGTGCACACTGGACCCCCTAAATGTGTCTGTGTAGCTGGTTTGAACAGGCCTCCCCTTTCCCAGCTCTGAGGTAGGACATCCCAGGATCCACTGTCCCAAGGATAATTCTCTACTCAGATGGAGAAGTCTCTGTAGGGTGGCTCAGCTTTGGCTCCACAACCTTAATTCTCACTTTGGGCTGGGTCCCAGAAGAGGTTCAGAATCTTAAACTGACAAGAACAATATGCATTGCATTCTTCCTTCTCACCCCCACTCCCCACCCTTAGCTCATCTCCTCCAAAAAGGCAGAATTTGAAAACTCTCTCCATCAAATTGAGTCATAACTCATGCTGGGCCGTCGCCTCCAGTTAGCAACTTGCCTGGGAGCCTACCAGCAGAATGATGGTGCAAAGTAGTTCAGAGTTTTACAGCAGCTGCCATTTGAAATTCGTCACTTGCCAGAGCACAAGATTTCCAAGTCCTGGGTGGATTCAAGGTTTATGATGGTGCAAGGGCTCTGAAAGTTCACAGTGAGCATAAAATTGATTCACTCCCTGTTACTTTTCTTTCTCTTGCAGAAGAACTCCCTAAGGAAAGATATAGGGATCCTGTTTGCTTTTCAACACTTTGAGCAGGCAGAGAACAGTGTGTCCTGTTCCATTTATTGTCTGTAAATCACAGAAAATATCTTCCTTTTAGAATTAGAATTAGCAAGTTTCTTTACCTCTACCTGCTCACGTTTGTGAATTTCTGCATGGGCCTCAGAAGCAAGATCTTCGCTTTCCCCACATATCTATTAAATGTCTTCATCTCCTTCACCACTCTCAGTATCTGCAGTTTCTTCTACATTCATATAGTTGTTGTTCCCAATGATTACCTCTTGTAACTTTTCACAAAGGATGGAAATGTCACTTGACTGATCCAGGCTGCTATCATCACAGGATGTCCGTTCGCTTTGCTCCGATATCAAGTTGGAATCTAGTGGAATTATTAAGCAAGAGGAGAAGTGAGAGAGCATTTAAGTGACTGGAGCAGAGCAGAGCAGAGCTGTACATGCTATAAATGCAACTGAATTGTGTAATCCTTAATTTAAAATTAATACATTGTGATTACTGACACTGGTAGCTACCCTTTGCCTCTATCTCTGTATATTTCATTTACAATTTAACGAACATGCATGATAAACGATTAAGATACAAAAATAAGAAATACTGATGTGAAAAAGTACAGCATGCAGCGAAAGAGGAATTAAGGTTCTTACAAAGTAATTACAGTTTAGAATGATAGGGGAAGTACCCTAATAAATAAAATCAACTCTTGGGGTTGAATTCTCCAGTCTACTAAGGCCACTATGCATGGCATGGTGGAAATCACAGCCACTCCCATCCCTTCGCTGGCTCCCTGGAGGGGACATGTCATGGTATTTGCTACTGGTGTAAGATCACTAAGGGATATTATGCCAGTGATGTAAATTAGGGCTCCCCCTGTGCAAAGTACCAATCTACCCCAGCATTAGGAAGGATGCCAGGATATGGCCCAAAGGGTGTGTGTGTGGAAGGAACCAGTGACAGTGATGCTTCTAGAATGTGATCCAAAGCCCATTGAAGCCAATGGAAAGATTCCCATTGACCTAAAGAGGCTTTGGATCGGGCCCATAGTGCAGAATTTTCAGAACCAGCCACCTGCCCAAATTTGGCAAGTATGACCTAGGCAGTGTCTGGCACACATCATGGAGCCAGCTCATACAAATCAGGCACTGTTTACATGCAAGAGAAGTGTACACGTGTCAACATGGCATTCACTATCTTCACCTGAAGCATCGTCTTCCTCATTTGTCTCCTCATCTGCGAGGCCGGCAGAACCACATTGCTCATGAACACTCATTTGGTTGTTGTTTCCGATCATGACGTTCTCCATCTCTGACTTGACAATGCTGACGCTTTGCAATGGAGCTCTCCCTTCCCCAGGGAGGGGCGTGTTAACAATTTTCAGTGATGATCCAGGGCTGGCAGAAAGAATGTCACCAAATGGATCTAGAGTTTTAAAAAAAAAGGGTAGGGAGCATTTGTCATAAAAATGAGAGCATAAGAAATCAGAAAGACAGAATCAGTGAATGTCAAAAAGGTGACACACTCATTTCCCAAGGCTCCGGTGGGACTAAGATTTGCATAATAGTAGCAGAAGTCTCAGCATTTCAGCACATTCGTTTGTTGCACAGAAATAAATGGACACAGATAGGAGGGTACATGGTACAGATCTAAAAAGTTCTTGGCACTTGTGCAGCGTGTTCCATGAAGGAGTTCAAAGCAACATACAAAATATTGGCATCTTCATTTTCCAGATGATGTTAAGCAGTTTGCCATAGGCCACTCTGCAAGTCAGCATAGTCAAGAATACCCAGCTCTCCTGACTTGCAGTCCCTCACTCTAACCACTTGGGAATATTTCCCCTTTATCTAGTTGCCTCATCCTACATCCCTCTGAAGTCAGTGGGAATCAGAGGCAGACGACAGGTGCTGAGTCAATAGGACCCATTTTCTGGGCTGCACTCTGTCATAAAGTTGGTCCTGCCTAGCTGGGATGCAGGCTTTCTGGGAGGGTATCCTGCCATAAACAGTGGAGCCATATGGAAGGCTTGCAGGGTTAAGGAGGTTTTTGTTATAGGAGTGGGTCATAAATATGCGCTAATAGGATGTCAGA
This sequence comes from Chelonoidis abingdonii, assembly GCF_003597395.2. Taxonomy (NCBI): domain Eukaryota; kingdom Metazoa; phylum Chordata; order Testudines; family Testudinidae; genus Chelonoidis; species Chelonoidis abingdonii. The sequence continues at coordinate 12,321,612 of NC_133782.1, read as the reverse complement.
GAAAAGTTTTCCTGCCTCAGTTGCGAAAGAGGACAGATATACATGGACAGGGCCAGAGCACAATAACCACACACTGTACCTACTCTTTTCTGGAGTGCCATATTGGTCCAGATGCTCCTCTCGACTATCAGTGAAGTCCTTCGTAATGATATTCATTTGATTATCATTACCAATGACAGTATTCTTGAGTGTGGACTGAGTGACATCAATTTTCTGACCACCCTGGGGGGTTGCTTTAGCTTCTGCTTCACAGTGCAACACATCAGCATTCTCTAATGCAGCCCTAAGACTTGGAACAGTTGGTCTAGAATCTAAAGCATAAGTGTAAAGGGAAAGAATAATAACTATATTAATAAAATAATAATAGTGAAATTATGTATGGGAGAGTGTCAAAATGAATCATTTTGGCAATCTCATTTTGATAAGGTCTATTAGGTGTATATTGCAATAGTAATTTTAATATTATGTTATATATTATATATTTAATACATTTATATTATAGTTTCAGTTATTGACATGAAATGATTTGGTGTTTCCTAATAGAATTTTTTCAGAATTTCTGTTCTGCAGTAACTTAACTTTTAATTCCGTTTGGCACAAAAGCAAATTTCAAAGTGCTGGCATATCCATTCTCCAACCAGCTGTAGTAAAATATGAAATCTTTTTTCTATTATTAATTATGACGGCTGTTGTTCACGTCTGTTCTCAGAGAGGATAACCAGGATAGTGCCCATAAACCTGTGCAGACAGATGATTACCATCTTTTTTATCCACTAGATTCAGTGAGTTGTAGTTTCCAATTTGAGTAGCTCTGGAATCAGCTATAGAGATGGTGTTTTGCACTCCTCCCTGATAGATAATGTTTGTTGGATTATTCTGAATAATAACTGGCACAGCTTCCTTATTTGCTCCAGGATTTGTTGGTTTGTAACCTGGAAAAGAACAAATCAAAACACACATTAGTCACCAGTACAAAAGACAAACATTTTCCTGGGAAAAAAGCAATTTTTGCCCTGTGACAAAACCCATCCCCTCTCTAGGCTTCAAAATCTGCACAGCCATTGATAGCCCTGTAATGTGTGTCCCATGAGCTCGAGCCTGTAAACCCAGCTTGGAGATGCAGCACAGCGGGCTGCTGGCTCACTGGGTAGATGCACTCCAGCAGAATCCTAGGACCAGGGTCCCATCTGCTTGCTGACCCAAGACAGACTGATTTGTGTGTGGATCAAAGTCGGGCTTGGCCTAAACCTGAGTCAGAGCCCAGACTTAGCGTGCAGTATAGACATATCTAAGTCTGTGTATTTAGAGGGAGTAAGGGCTGTTTAGGTATCCTGTTTTCATAGTGACACTGACTGGTAGCAGTTATCTCTGTTGTCTCGTTATCTCAGAATGGAGGGTTATGGCCAGGAAGACGTTGGGAGAAGCTATGGAAGTAAGGAAGCTGGAAGTTACACATCACTTCTGTGTGTGTGTGTCGAATGGTGCCAGTGGTGAGGGCTGATCTCAGTCACCCAGCAGTACCCAAAAACGATGTACAACTAACAACAATGGAAAGGGTGCATATCCCAGGGCAGGATTTGATCTTTAGAAAAGAATGATAGAAATGGGACTGATCAAGCCCAGGGCATAGAAGTAGTGAGATGACATGATTTTAGTCAGAGAATGATAGACAACATCTTTTTTCTTATATATGTCAGCGTAGGCATAACAATAACTTGTGGCTACACAGTGCTAATCATTTCCAGAACTCAGAGCCCTTTACAAGGTGGACAAATGCTCTCCTCGTTTTACAGATGGGGAAATGGGAGCACAGGGGAGTTAAATGAACCCCCTTTTCCCTAGGAGGGCATACAGTGAGTCAGGCAGTGTCTGGCTGAATCAAGACCTAAGTCTCCCAGCCCCACATTCTGAGCAGTTTACCAGAACTTCTGATTAATGATTGATCAAACTGTGAGCATTAGTGCAGATATGCAAATCGAAGAAAAGCCCACGTTCTCGAAGCCAAAAAGAAGTGGCCTGGGGAAGGACCATTTAGTCGTCTAGATGAAAGCGTTTACAGCCAAAAAGAAAACAATGCCATTTTTTGTAATGCTACTCAGAATGCAGTGTTCTGAAAAGTGCAACTCAGCACAATACCTGCACCCTGTCCATAAACCGACCAAAACTTTGTGTCTTCTTCCTGGCTGAGGACATGTTTTTTCTGCAGCGCGTATAAATCTGCATTGACTTCCTTTCGGGTCTTCTTTCCCATATGTTTGGCAATGGCTAATGCACTGTGAGGTCCATTTTCTAACAGAAACTGGTAAATCTTTTCCTCTGGGAAACAAAAGGTAGGCTTATTGAGTCACAGCCAGAAATGGAGGATAACGCAGCTAAATTTGTATCCTGCTCCCTGGGACCACTGGGCTGATAATCTATGGCCCCAAGGCCACGCATCATCTACCAAATTCCCCTTTGAATCTTATCAAGTTATCAGCTCACATGACTTCACTGGGATTGCTAGTAATGAGTTCTATGCTATCCAGCTCAGGCCCACCATTACACCCGCTGCAAAGGGAATGGGGAGAGGTGGAGCCATAGTTCTGTCTCTATACACCAACTACCAGAGCTGGTGGGCTGCATGGAGTAGATAGGGCAGTATGCTGTGCCATTTAAAGGGGTGTAGCAGTTCATGTGCTCCCCTGTGCACTAAGGTGCCTGGGGTGGGGCTCTGCCTCCTTGAGACAGAGGGTTTCTGGAGGTGCACCTGGGATGACGAGGCTTTACTATAGCCTGTGTGCTATTAGCACAAGGTATTCCTAGCAGGGATATGATTTATGACTCCTAGAACCATGCAAGACTTCTACACATACAATAGTGCAACGCTAGCATTAATAGCATTCTATTGTGGCTGTCAAAAATTATTAAACGTAGATTTCTAAAGTTAGTCTGTTCAGACTTAGGCAGGTGGCAAATATCTTACGTTTTTCTGACAGTTTGCGGTCATCTTTCACAGGAGTCACAGCATTCACAGGCTGCTGCAGTGGGATTAGGGTGGTATCATCTACAACAGAGATGTCATTGTCAGGCACTGTAATTTGTGGGGGGCTGAATTTGTGAAAAGTTCTGCTAATTAGCTAGGAAGAGAGACTGATTCCTCATTTTCCTTTCTTGTACCTATCTCCTAAGCCAGACTCCCAGGGGAGCAGACATTCTTGCTGCATACTCTCAGTACTGATCTTCACCCACCTCCAGAGAATGTGGGTGAAGATCAGGATATTGGCAGATGGGTGGTTTGCTGCATAGCTTGAGTTGATCAGGGAGAGGGAAGGGCATTTCTCTGCCTTTATGTGGAGTTTGTCCTCTCTCTCTAGTTATCTTAAAACTATCCCCAGTGCCACCCAGAGGATTCAGGAGCCTGAGGTCTTCGGTGGCTGGGGGCCTCTGCCGCCAAATTGCCACCAAAGACCCAGCACTTTGGTGGCAGGTCCTGGGGTGGAAGGACCCCCCACCACTGAATTGCCACTGAAGACCCGGAGCGGAGGAGGCTCCTGGGGCCCGGGCCCCGTGAGAGTTTTCCGGGGCTGCCAGAGTGAGTGAAGGGCCCTGCTCCGGGGCCCCGAAAAACTCTCATGGGGGCCCCTGCAGGGCCTGGGACAAATTGCCTCACTTGCCCCCGCCCTCTGGGCAGCCCTGACTATCCCAGCCAAAGATCCCTGGCTAATAAAGGGCCCCATGAAGGGGAAAGGACACTGGATCAAAGCCCATGGGGGGTTCCTGCAGCGATTTTCATTGTGAAGTTCAGGGAGTGATCCTGTGGAAGAGGTTGGGGATCCCATGAGATCCACAGGATCATTCTCCTGCAGAAGCTGTGCTTACAGGGCTTATGCCTTCAAGAGGCCTCCTGGAGGCATGAAGGTCTCCAATGCAAAGGGTGTGGAAGTGCCACATTCCCCTGCCTGGGAACCTGGTTCCTCATCACAGCCCTGTGAAGCTGGAGACATGGAGAGGCTTTTACAGGATGGGTAGAGTATTCTGTAGAGGATTAATTATCCCCTTCCCTGGGTGCAGACCCCCTGCGTCTGAGCTAAGAGAAGAGCCTGACACTCAAAAGAATGGCCCTACTGGGTCAGACCAAAGGTCCATCTAGCCCTTATCCTGTCTTCTGACAGTGGCCAATGTCAGGTGCCCCAGAGGGAATGAACAGAACAGGTAATCATCAAGTATCAGAGGGGTAGTCATGTTAGTCTGGATCTGTAAAAAGCAACAAAGAGTCCTGTGGCACCTTATAGACTAACAGACATATTGGAGTATAAGCTTTCGTGGGTCAGACGAAGTGGGTATTCACCCACGAAAGCTTATGCTCCAATACGTCTGTTAGTCTATAAGGTGCCACAGGATTCTTTGTAGGAAATCATCAAGTGATCTGTCCCCGTCGCTCATTCCCAGCTTCTGGCAAAAGATATTTCAAAGATATTTCTGAAGAGCCAACCCTTGTCTGCTTCTGGAATGCACCAAGATTGCAGGTATTACAAAAGAAATGTCCTAGGGCAGGGTACCCGCAGAGAACACTACATGGGGTTAATCTGCCTTCCCTATCTACCACCCTGGACAAGGTTCAATGCAAAAACTGCCTAGGAATGAATGCACCTTCTGCTTTAGTCAAGTTTCAGCTCTGTACGAAAGAGAAAAACACAGCCGATTGACTTGCAACTCACTGTACTGAGTAAAAATGAACTCAAAGTAATTGGGGTCAAAGGCTCATGAATCTCTGCAATGTAGTTACAGTCTTGAAAACAAACTCTGCTCCCAAATATCCTCAGCATCAGAGGTTGCAAACATAGTTTTAAAAGGTTTTTCAAAATATTTACCGATTTTCAACTCGGTGGTTTTCTGATGACATTCCACCTCTGCGTCCACACGGATAACCCATTTGTTATCGTCACTCTGCTTCTCAACCTTTCCCTCCTGGCACAGCTTGTACAGCACTTTGTTGACTTCCTGTTTTGTAACTGAACATGCACAGGCAATCTCACAGGCCTTCTTTGGAGTGGCAGCTGTCCTTAAGTGGTCAAAGATGAGTTGCTCCACTTGTGAAGCTAAATGTAAGCACAAAAAGCCATCTACAGAAAATTCTAAGCAATTCAGACAATACCCCCACCTCTTTTTTTTTTTTTTTGGCAACCAGACTTTACTTGCTTGCCCCTGATCTTCAGTCTGAATTTTGTGTTTATAACTTTGGATATAATATTCATGCAATAATGATCACAGAAGCCAAATGGAGAAGTGTGACCAGACACAAACAGTGGAGGCATGGAATGAATTGAAATTACAGGCTGGCATGGCTTTGCACTGCAGTTGTCCATCATATAAACAGGTGCAGTTATAAATTTAGGCTTTAATGAATACATATTTACCCACCCAAAATGACATCCTCAGAGCAGTCACTGTTATTGGCTTAAGGACTTATTTTAAAAAGTGATACTGACATTTTCCCATACTGGACTGATGAATACAAGAGGGTAATTTCTGTCCCCGAACTCACAGGCTAATTTAGATGCCACTTCACAAGCCTAGAAGTACTGATTAAGTCTGGGAGGGATGTGAGGATCTAGCTTCTGAAGGCCACAAATTGACAATTTAAAAGAGACGCCATTTGAAAAAATGCTGCCCATATCCAGGGTTGAAGTCAGAGGCACTGGTCCTGCATTCACCTAAGCATTAACTTCTCCTCCTCACAAACCCAAAAAGAGCCCCCTGTCTCTGAGGCATAACTAAAATTCCCAGTGACTACCCCTTCCTTCAGGTCATGTGGTTTCAGGAGTGGTAAGTTAGTACCCTGTCTCTGAAGAGGCAGGGTACATCTCTGCATCTCTGGGTATTCTTGTAAGAGGCAGCAGTCCCTTCTATAACTGCTTCATGCAGAGTAAGAACTGAAGAGATGTTAGGGTGAATGGGCTAAATTAGCCTGTGAGTTGGGGGACAGAAATTACCCTCTTGTATTCATCACCGAGTCTTGTCCTTTCCCAGCCATGAGGGATGCTACATATTATGTGCTGCCGGCAGTCAGACAAAAAGCAATCAGCAGGGTGGTCCAAGGTCTCCTGCTTGCTAAGAGACTGATCTTGTACCACTGAAGTGACGGGCATTTTGTCACAGCTTTCAATGGCCTTTGGATCAAAGCCTCTCATGGGTGCAGTGTGACGTCCACTATAAGGATCTCAGTCCCAAGGATCCTGGTTGCACCCAAATGCTGCATGTTTTACTCATGGTCTTCTATCTCCACTGTGCCTGTCATGAGATATTTTTTATTTCTTTTCATGAAGACCAGGAAAGAAGGGGAGTAGAGTGGAGCACTGAAACTGACAAAGAACAGAAAAAGCATCTCTGACTGGAAATACATTGGCACATCTAACCAAAAACCACTTTTATTTCCCCCAAAATGCTACAGCTGTGAAACATGGTTTGCCCTTGCACAGAAACTAATTTAATCAGGAAATAGGAAATCCGAGGCAACAGGGCTTAGCTGTCATTTTACAAAAACAATTAAATGCATGAAATGTATCCTAATGATATTATTAAAGAGAAATTCCAATCATCCATTAGCAGCGGCTTTAATTATTGCAAGCACATTACAGTCAATATCATTAAAATGAGGAAATCATTTGCTATGCAGACTTTAAAAAAATAAAATAAACACAGATTTGCTCCTCCAGAGAAATTCCAAGAAGCTACTTTTGAATGCAACCTTGATTACGTTTGTTTATTGAAGCTGATAGTAAGAGAGACTGCAGACACTGCTCAAAAGTGACAGCATCATTGTAAAAAATTCAAAGGCTGAGTGAAGCAGTCCTGTGCTATTGTTATATATTCATGAATGTGTTTAGGAAGCTGCAGATAGTCAGCTCTGACTAATACTTTAACTAATACTTTAACACTAAACTGACAATGGGCTGTTGACATGCATATACGACAGCAGAGTTCCAGCACTGAAATTAAATAGTCATGAATGGAAAAAACCTGAGCCGGGTATATCGATGAGCTAGCAAATGAGTAAAGGCCTTTCTGACTCCTGCTCTTTGAGGTTCTGATACAACTCCCATCAAAGTCTATGGAAGTACTTGTATGGACTTCAGTAGAGGACAATTCAAGACCTGAAGTTATGGCCTGGAAAGGCCCTCATCTCCCATTGATTTCAGCACTATTCAAGATTGGACCCTAGAGAATGGGCTTTCAACCACAGAGAAACTATCCCAAACAGTCTTCCTAATGCAGGCCAAATCCTATGCTCTGATATTCATGCATGAAACTAACATGGATAACTGAAGACAAAATTTGACCCTCTAGTGAAGGATATGACTTGGCAAAATGTCTAGAATGAGGAATTATACCCTTTCCACTGCATTTCACATCTCCAGCTGCTTTTATTTTTTTGAATTTCAGTGCCATTCATAGCACATTTTGTGAATTTTCCCAGCCATATTGTAAAGTTTTCACTGTATGTATAGTTAAATTCAGCTAATGTTGGTGAGAGCTGCCTCCTTAGATATGAGAAGCACTGCTTCCTAAGTTGCATTGCCAAGTGCCATTTGGTTTGGACTTCTCCCAAATCCTTTGAAGAGCCAGACCTTTCAGGAAAGATGTTCTGTACCTGGGCCTGACCTGAAACCCATTGAAATCAATAGATATCAACCCTGTATGAGCCAGTGTTGTATGCATGTTTAGGCAAATTTATGAAGATGAAGAATAGCTAATAGTGACTAAAGCCAGGAGATATGCCCCACGCAGTCCTGCCTATGTATGTTGAGTGTGAGTTTCAGCAGCACTGCTGTTCCAGTCCTGGCTTCTGTTACCCAAGGTGGACCAATTGTAGAGTTGGGTTTTTTGGTCAATAAACCACAATTAGTTATGTTGAACTCCTGGGCTTTTGCACACCTCAACAACTAAAGTAATTTACCTTCAGATATCTGAAAAAATGCACCAGTGGCCCAAGAGTACTTCATACTTGCAATAAATAATGCCACATAAATGTGCTTAAAATGACAAAATATGGTTAGGAAATTTTACAATGGGCATTGAAATCTGAATAAATGAGACCTAAGGTACTTACAGGGCTTTCTTTTACCCTATCAAGGCAATTGAGATCAGCTGAATATCCTGAGATCTGCTCTGAATCAGGGCAAGGCCTCATTTGTAGATCACCCTTCACGAGTGGGAAACCAGTTTATGTTTTTCAAATTCTGACTCTTATTTTTATGTGCTGCCACCTCTCAGATTGCTTTGCAGTGATGGTGCTTTATGAATTAAATAACTCAAAAAAACCCCAGAAAAAATAGTTCAGAAAGAAAGAGCAAGAATTTTGTGAAGTTTCTTTTTCAAGCTGTGTTTTGTTTAGCTTGTGCAGAGGGAAGAACCATCAACGAGCTGTTAAAAGGGTCCTTGGATGTTGCTCAAAACATCGTTACAAATTGGGATTGTCACTGGAATTACTGACTGATCTCAAGGATCTGAAGACATCATAAATACCTACTCTGTGAGAAAGTCATCAATAAAGATCTCAGTCAGGGGACATCTATTCAGAGCCCTGAGCAAACTATTATACACCATAGGATGCTTGTAGTGGCATTTTAAATCCAAATTCAGCTGCACAGCACATTTAAAAAATACATCCCAGCTAAAAATTTAGCTCCTGCAAATGCCCATGCAGCTATTCAATGACAACTGTGTGAGAACAAGCAAATGCATCGGCTGGGTGATTGCGTGGATACCTGTTGAAAGAAGAGGATTTGCAATTATCCATGGGTGATTTTCTACACATACATGTCCCTTTATATCATAAAATCAATTACAGACAGTCATTTGTTTCTGAACACATTGGCTGGAAAGAACTATTAGTTCAGAGACATTAATTTCTGGACAAATGTTTACAATTAAAATGTAATTTTGATTCCATTCAATTCCTGTATCACTACATTGCATCTCAGCCAATTCTGGAGAATAAATTAAAGACTTTAGAAGATACAGTTCAGGCTGAAGCATGATGGGAAATGACTCCCAGATGGTTTGCTTTATGAGGTTTCGCCATGACCAATAGGGACGACTTGGGGACATGGATCAGATTAGTCCTGCCAACCCGAACCTTTGTTCCTCTTGAGAGCCAAGCTCTAATGGAATCTTTTCCAGAGATTCAGAAATGTTTGGACTTGGGAAAAGGACTGAGAAAAGGACCAGGGAAAACGTCACAGGTAAGCTACTTCATTCCCAACTCTGCAAGCAGTAAAGGTTCAGAGAACTCAAATAAACCTTTCAGAAGGATGTGAACTACTGGGAGCTCATACAGATGGCAGGCAAATGCTAACCCTTCTTCACTCTAAGGTTTAGACGAAAAGTGAAAATGAAAGCATGTACGTTCCCTCTTTTATCTCCCTTCCCCACCTCACCGCCACGTTCTCCAAACAGCTGTACAAAGTCAAAGCAGTTTCTCAGTTTACCCTGTAACCAAGATCAAAATGTGACCCAGTCACTGGCTTGATTGATAAGCATTACCATGGGAAATTCTAATCTAATGGACAATGCAAAGAGGGGTGAGGAAAGCTACAAAAAGAGAGAAGAGAAGAGAGTAAACACAGATTCTGTGATTGGAAAGATGGTCAACCTTTCCAGTCAAGACAAAAAGGAAGGGGAAAAGAGGACTGAATTTTCCTTACCTCGCTGCAAATAAGACCCCATCTACATTGGTCTTACAACCATGTAATGTGGTTCAAGTCCAGTTTAGAAGTGGACAAAGCTGGTGTCCGATCTTGAAAGGTGCTGAGCCCTAGAGAGCACCTCTGCTCTCATTCTGCTAAGTGAGAACTCAGTGTACCCACGATTGGGCCCAGAGTAGAACAGTGCTGCATGTTTAGAAGGTTCACTATTGCTATGTTGACAAAGCATTAATAATTAGAGGCAAGCTCCCTCTCTCACCTCTTATCTAGTCAGGACAAGTCCAGTCTGGCATTGCAAGTTGATCTCTTCCATGTACGAATGCAGAGCAGTAAAACAGCCTGGGAAAGCTGGCGATCTCGTTGTTGCCAGGTGCTAGCTGTGAGGGCTCTCAAACCAATTGTTTTTTGTGGCCATTTAATTGTTTTCTTTAATTATTATTTATTATTATTTGTCCATAAAGATTTAGTAGCTCAGCCACCAAAGCTAGCTCAGTGAACAAGTTTACACCTAATTAAAACTGAACAGCACAGCCACCCAGAGCCTCAGGCAGTGCATAGCTGGTGGCTCTTGGACTGGGAGATCCTCTGACTAAGGCTATGCTGCAGTACCATGGGCCACAGGTGTGGATTACACACGACTAACCATGAGGGAGTGATTCTCATGGGCATACAGTTTTCCAGCTTGGGGGGGCTGAACCTGAAAACAACTAATGGACTCAGATGAAGAAATTGCCAGATCTGACTCACTCTTTTAACCCTTCAGTCCCTTCCTGTCAGATGTCTTCATGATAACTGCTTCATAGCTTGCTCCTCCCACCTGCCAGCTTTGGGGTGGGTAGGGGTCAGTAGGGAAACCCATTTCTCCCCCAGTTCTCATGGCTAGGATAGTCAAAAATGTCCCATCAAAGCTTGTTTTCCTATGGAAAACTGGGGGTTTGGCTGAAAGTCTCTGCTATCATTGGTAATATTAATTTTTCCAAAAACTTTTCCTGTAAAACGGGAAATTTTCTGCTTTCATTTTAGGGGTGGAGGGTGGGATTGGACAGTTTGGGGCTGAAAATATACGGTTTTCAGTTTCTGAAAACCAAAAAGGTTTTGGCTTTCAAAATTTTCTGCTGAAAATAATCTTGTTTTGGTTGAAAGTTTTCCACAGAAAGACATTCCATTTTCTGGCCAGCTCCATTCATGGCATCTGCAGGGATGTTTCCGATCACTCTTCCAAGGCAGAAGATTGATGACAAAGACAAGGACACCACCCATAATTTCGATTGTGAAGCCCCCTTCCCCTACCTTCCTGTTGCTGGGACACATAATGCCACTCGTATCGCACCGGTTACACCTATGTGCTGAACATCAGCAGTAATAAAAAGAGCAAGGAGTATAAATCGGCTCCTAGAAAAGTCAGCCAATTGTTCACTAAAAACTTAGAATGTCTTTAAAAGCAAATCTTACCTGCACTAGGCAGTGCGTTTGCCATTTATCCGAGTCCCAAAGCAAATTGAGAGTCAATTACAGAACTTGCCAGAAAACAACTGACTCCAGTGTATGAACATATATCAGCAAGCACCAAATATCCAGTCAGAACTGGAACAAGAAAAGAGTAACTTGCGGTTGGTTTTCTGACAAAGGACATACAACTAGGTGGTGAAGCTGGAAGTGGAAAGTGAAACTTACATATCTCGTAAACTGAAAGGGAGCAGGCTGACAAGACAGAGTCCACTGTACAAATGTTTGTCTGGGGAATAAAGCATTACACATGACTCAGACAGTTCTTGGCCATTTTAATTTGCAGCAGGTTTAATATACATCACTAAGCAAGAGTAGGGAACTTCCTGATAGAAGCAGTGAGGATATTAATAGAAAATCAGAAAGGATGAATAGGTATTCCACTCCCCACAGCTTATCTTTACGTGTTCCCTTCTTTTACGTAAGTGTCCTTCGCTCAGTGTCATCCATTTAGGCACATCTCAGACTTGCTGATCTCGAAGATCCTTCGTTGAAATCTCTCTGAACTTCAGGGAGCAGAGTCACATGGATCTACATCCTCATACTTTCATAAAGGACAACATGCTGTGTACTCTGTTGCATTAGGATCCATTGTGTATGAGCCATTCTTTGTGTTTCTTTTTGCAGAGATCATTATTCTTTTTTAAATAAAAGTTTCTCTTCCACTTCCAAAGCTCTTGGTCATGTCAAAATTCTGAACAACAAGGCCTAACTATTTATACACTGTATGCATGCCATTGTGTGCATGCAGGAACAGCAATTGTTTGCACAGTTTCACTAGTTATTTATGCAAATAGTTGATATGAGGCTTTTGTATGCACAGTTACTGCAGCTGTGGTAACTACAATTGCAAATAATGCATGCAAAACTCTGGGTCTGGGAGAGTTACCAATAAAGAATAAGCTCTGATGACCCTAGTGTTACCAACTCTCAATTTGCAATGGGAAATCTTGCAATATTTAATGTTTCATGCTTTTTTCTTAAAGTGCCAGCTTCCAAAGTCAAGTGATTACAGGAAAATCTCAGCTTTCATTAAAAAAAAAGAAAAAAAAAGATGCAAGTTTCTAATTATCATGGTTACAGAAGAAAAACTTGAAAACCCTCCAAGATAGGAAGGCAAATAAAAATAACTCCACATTTATTATTTTTAAGGAGTCCAGATATTTTTTAAGCTAATCTCATGATATTGGGGGGCCTGACTCCTGATTTTTGAACATTTTGGTTTGGTTATGCAGTGAATCCTAGAGCTACACCCTCCTGTCACACACTGTGAGATGATCAGCTGTGGGTGGAGCAAAGAGTGAGTAACTCAGTTCAAACCACCTTGCAAATCTGTAAATGGTAAACGAAACTTACATTTTTCTCTGAAAACGAAACCAATGAAACGTCATGGAAACGGCAGCTCTTAAATAAGAAAAATGAGACAAGGGAAACAAGGAGCTACACGTCCTTATTTTTAAATATTTTTGTGTATTTAAACATTTTTAATTCATTTTCCTTGCTCCATGTTTATCATGGTTTCATGTGAACATGTAATCTTTGGGTGGGCTAGTGTTTACTTCACTGCCTTTCTCCAGTGCCTAAAAAAATCAAACACCCATAGAAAAGCACCTGGAGACCCAGAGTTACGTCACTGAGGATTTTCAGCAAGAATTACACAGAGTCAACCTGCCAGTAATCAAGATCAAAATAATAAAAGGAATGAACTTAATTCTTAAATGCTAACTTTATAAAATCTTATGATAAAGAAAATTAAATAATAATAAGTTAATTTTTATAAGATAACGTGACTATTGTGGAAGCCACATGCATGATCTTTACAATTACACATGAACATAAATAAAAAAAACAAATTTAATCTAAACATGTCAGTCCCCACACAAACACAGTGAGAAGAAAATCCCAAAACATTAGGCTGAATTCACCTGAGTCTCAGAGTCTTTGGACACCAAATCTGTATAGTCCGCTGAGTCAAAAGCAACATCTTCCCTCTATTTGCATGTAGAAATTTTCAGTTGGAATCATTGCAGACTCTTCCTCTTCCTCTGCTGAAACGAATCAGCTAAACAATTAACCAACCACTTAGTTAAGCATATAGATTTTTAAAAAGCCCTGTTACAAGACAAATACAAAACTGAGAACAGCAAAGTAAATGACTTTTTCCCCATCATCACATTTAAATAAGAGAAAAGTTGGTGACTAATACTAGCTGAGACAATTTAACTAAAACAAACAACATTCAGAGTATACAATTAGAATAAAAAATTATCTTCCCCTCTCAATTTCCCCTTTCTATAATTAATATCGCCAGAGCTTCCCTGTTGGAGGGTTAATAATATCACGAACCTGCAGAGTTAAGGACAACAGCTTGCTTTTTGCTCCTGGGCTCAGCTTCTCCCAACCCACAGGGGGCATATGGCCTTTTGTAACGCAGCCGCCTTGACTATTTGCCCTCATGGAGTCTGAGTCCAGCAACAGGGAACCTACTGAGCATACCCAAAACTACCATATCCAATTCCAGAAACTCCTGTGTGTGGAGAGGTAATTGTGCATCTACCTAGCAGCAATGACCCAGACATAATTCATTCCTACCCATCCACCCCCAATAGATTTCTTAAAGAGACATCTCCCTATTAGGCACGTGGTTTACAAACACACAAAGTGAAAACCTGTCTAAGGTGGTTGTAAGTCAGGAGGGCTGATGGTGATTCATTGTTGCATCCATTGCTGAAATGCCATCACTTTGAAATATTACAATGGTCTTCCCAGTGAAACACAATGACTTTGGGCCGCCTCCCGCAGAGTGTAACACACAAGTGGATACAACTAAGAACACATTGGCATCATTCTCAGTTGTCCATCATTAGAGGGGACAAGCCCCAGTTTAGCACCCAATTTACCTTTCCCCTTCTCCCCTATGCAGCTTTGAAGTTCTAGCTTTTATCATTGTAGACGATCTGTAGAGGAGATGTTGGATCGTGAAGCAGATTCTAGCTAATAGATGAGATTTTCCAAGCTGTCAAAGAGAGTTGGATGCCTGATTCCTATTTGTTTTAACGGGAAACAAGTATCAAACCCACTTAGGTAGCTTTGAAAAATCCCACTCACTGCTCTTGATGTTAAAATAATTAGCACCATGTTCCATATAGGTCCTTATAATGGGCTCACTGCTGAAGTATTTGATCACCTCCTGGTAGCGCATTAGCATTGTGACGAACATCTCTCACATGTTGGGTTCTCCCATCTTCCCCCAGGAGTATGCAGTGCAGTGTTTTGGTAGGGTTTTGTTTACATACATACACATACACACACACACACACACCCCTTTATGCTTATGTCACAGAAGGCGAGGTCAAAGAAATGCACTATGCACTTAACCTGGAAGTTTAGGGTTAATTCATATAATTTTAAGTGTCCTGAACCCTTTTTTCCCTTGTGGCCCAATCTGGAGCCATTGGCTCCCAGATTCCTCCCACATTTGGGCCTCAGGAATGCTAGCTGCCTGCACCACAGCTGTGGTTTCAATGGAGTTATAAGATCACTCCTCCTTTTCCTCTACAAACCTCTCTTTATAGCTTCTGACACTGCCAGGGCTCTACTAGCAATGGCGTGGCAGGGGGTGCTGTACCTGAACTGACTAGCAGCAGGCGAGGTGCCAAGAAACCTAGACCAAAAAGAGAGGGTGAGAGACGCTGGGGAAAGGCAGTGACCAGAGATGGAGGGAGAGAGAAGTGAACTCTTCTGAACCACACTTTGGTATCTCAGTTTCAGAGTAAACTAGTGAGAGGAGTTAGCTTCTCAGTGGCGTCAGCTCTCACGCTTTGCTTGCCATTCTCATAATATTTGGTGTTTTTCTTAAAGCCTCAGTTGCCGAGGTCAAGAGAAACCCAGCTTTTATTTAAAAAGGACAGGACATTTCCAACCCTCGTGGTTGCAGAGAAAAGCTCAGGAACATGAAGCAGGTGCACTGTAAAGGTTCAGAAACCAAAAAGCAAATAAAAAACAGCCTCAAATGATTAATATAAAAAAATCATTATTTTCTGTCAATCTCATGATTTTTGTGGGGCCTAACTCATGGCGTTTGACCTCTTGGGACTGACAATACTGGTCAGCTGACGGGTTTCTTTACTCCGGGCACCCTGTAAAGCAGGAAAGGACTCCTCAGTTAGTCAGTCTTTCCTGCCCAACTCCCGGCTGACCTCGCCTTTTCCTCTCTCAGAGAGGTCTGATACTCTCGGTTACATAGACCCCAAATCAGCACCTGGCCAGGAACTCTGGGCCATATTGCACCCTCCACCCGGAGGATAAGATACGTGAAATGGGAAACTATGTCAGGATTCCTCCACGGAGACTCATTTTGCCACATCCCTCAGATTAAGTAGCAGGGTTCAGACTCAGACATTACAAATACCATCATGGGGGGAGAGGGGGCAGAGCACAGCTCCAGGTAGGAGAGAATGAAGGGAGAATAGTGCAAAAGATGATTTACATTTGCCATCTATACTCTAACTCCGCTGAGACTGCACTGGTAAAAAGGAAGAGGGATCAGAGTGGTGCAAAGCCAGTTCTACCTGCACATTTGATTTCTTTAGAGCAGTTTGTTTTGGTACCTTGACACGTAGTTCTCCTCCTGCTTATTAGCAACACACACCACCACTAAGGTTGCCCACCCCTGCCCTTCAGCACTACATTCTTAATCAAATCCCATTCAACAGAGCCAAGCTGACCTAATTGTTCAACATCCAGGTTCTCTGTATTTGCAAGGGACAAATACTCCAAGGAGGCACTTTTTGACTGGCCTCCAAAATCCACCGTTAGATGCTGCGATTGTGATTTACGGCTTCTGCTAGCAATCAATCTCAAGCCAACATATGTATCCAAATGAGGAGCTTGAACTACAGAGGGAAAAAAAATATGAATAGCCACTGACAGCTGACAAATAATTAATCCTGACTAATAGTCAATGCTCCCCCAGATTTCTGCTTTTCAGAATCCACTCTGACCACTGCAGGTTGAATGTTTAAAGCTACTTCACCTTCCCACAGTCTGGCGCCATTGGTTTATTTAGTTAGGGTTGTAAATTTCATTAGTGTGTCTTTTAATCTTCTCTGACAATATGCTTTCAACAGGCTGAAAAACCCAAGCAACTTGTCAATCCATTTTCCCTGTTGTTCGTCAAGACTGAGCCAGATGAAGCCCTGAGGCAGGCACTGTGCGGTCTCTGCCTGCAGTGATCCTAACCCGTGCAGTGACCCAAACAGGTCTCATCCCCTAATTAGGACAGGAAGGAGCATCTCACTGCCAGGACGTGGTGCTGGTTATTCATGGGGCGCACCCTTCTTTCTGAGCCAGTTCTGAACTAAAGCATCAGCATGATTGTACATGGAACTGACTGAGTTCTGACCATCTGGGGTCATTAAAGATCTTGAAGCACATTATGGGGCTTTGTTCTTGTGCACCCTACAAGAACACTCAGACTGACCCTGACAAACCCCTCAAATAAGACAGGCATAGCAGGCTGCCATTCCACAGCTTCTACCTTGTTCTTCCAAAGCCCACAGTATCCCCAGATAAGTGAAAGGCACATCTGGTCTATTCTTGAGACATCTGCAGATCAGCTGAAATAAAAGTTACTACATATCTGTGAAACTTCCTGGAGTCCCAGAGCTGTGAGACAGCTCCCTACCACTTGCCCTTAGCATCAGAAAGCCTTGGCTGTGACTGCCAAGGGTTAAATCCCCACCTCCACCTGCCACGGGCATCACAAGTGCACCTTATCTAGGCTTGCAGGCCCCACAGTCACTCTGTAGGCTAGCAATCAGCACACTCCAACCTTCAAGCCCTCCGAGCATCTCTCTGGGATGTCCAGCCCCTGTTTCACTGGACACAGATTCACTGCTTCCAAAGAAGCAGGACAACACAGTTTACCAGTTCCACCTTGGAGCACCGGTCTGCTGAACACACAGCACTGAGATATGTTTATAGTGAAACCCATTGTATGTTTATTGAACAAAGAACAGAGATTCAAATAGTTGAAATAGTAGTACTGGAAATAAATGGTTACCTATAAAATAAAATCATAACACACATTATAGAAGCTAGACTTAATAACAAAAGACTCATGTCTGGTAGAATATTGCTCACCCAAAATCTTTGCTGCTTTTTACAGCCAGGCTGGCCATGACTCTCCTTTCATGAGACAAGCACACTGTCAGTTTGCCTCCTAAGTGAAGGATTCAGTGTGTTGCTTTTCACTGTAAGACATACCTGAACGATCCTTTGTCTTTATTCATAAATGGGACACACACACACCCCACTGCATTTCTTCCTGTAGATTTACTCTCTTGCAGATTTTGCAATCTCTCAGTCCACACCTGACTCAGTATGCAAACAGGCACACATTGTGAGGCATACAATACAAAAATGGCAGGACAGAGAGATAGGTGTCTATCTCCTGCCTGAAGGAAGATTTATGAGGTACCTTACCTCCTGGTGACCTGCCTTAACTCCAAGATCTTAAGAAAATAATCTTCACTGTAGATACATAGCTCTTAAATATTATCCACACAAAGAGATTTGGGGTTGTGAGAGATAACACTGACACTGTGACCAAAAAGAACTAAGGCAATGCTTGGATGCATAAACAGGAATCTCAAGTAGGAGCAGAAAGACTATTTTACCCCCGGATTTGGCACTGGTGCACCAGCTGCTGGACTACTGATTCCAGTTCTGGTGCTCACAATACAAGAAGGATATTGGTACATTGGAGCAGGTTCTGGAAAGAGCCACAAGAATGATTAAAGGATTAGAAAACATGCCTTATAGTGATAAACTCAAATCGTTCTGTTTAGCTTAACAAAAAGAAGGTTAAGGGGTGACTTGATTACAGTCTGTAAGTATCTACATAGTGAACAAATATTTAATAACAGGCTTTTCAATCTAGCAGACAAAGGTATAACAAGATGCAATGGCTGGAAGTTGAAGCTAGGCAAATTCAGGAAATAAGGCTTAACATTTTGACAACAAGGGTACTTAACTATTGGAACAATTGGATTCTCCATCTCTGACCACTTTTAAATCAAGGTGCTGTTCAACAGCCAGAGCTCTTGTGGAGTGAGTGCTGATCTCTGGTAAGTTTATTAGCATGCATGTAGATTCTTTTATTGTTATTAATATGTTTTCTCTGTAATTCTTTTGCCTTTCTTGCTGAGACAAAACTGTATGGAAACCTAACTCTGGCGATTACACTGTATAACGTCTCTGAGGAAAGAAGCAAAGCAGACCTCCTTAGGCAGACTGTTTTTTGCTGGCGATTTCACAGCCTAGTCTGGAAACGACGTAGGCTGGAAATACCCCGGTCAGGAAGGAGAGACACGCTAGTGTCTGCCCAAGATTGGTGATAGCTGCGGAGCCTGGATCAGTGATTTTCAGTTTATGAAAATGGATTTTTTTTTACTTTTTATTATTAAAAAAGGAAAATTTCTGAGGAAAAAAACCTGAAAACATGTCCAAATATTTTTTTAATGTATTTTCCATAAAAAGTTTTGGGGGAAATACATTTTTCAGCCAGCTCTAGTAGATACATCGGAGTATTTCCAATTCTATCCAGTAGAGGGCAGATGAGCCAGTGTGTTACATACCCTTATCCACAGCCCACCACAGCGACTTTGTGACCTTCACAGCTGCACTATTCTATTGCCTGATTACTGAGCCACTTAGGAAACATTTCCTACCTAACCTGCAGCTTTTTCTTTTTTTGAGTTCAAACCCTTTTTTGTTGGTCTCCAAACACTCCTCCACGTAGCCAGCCCTGGAAGCAGCCATTATTGTAAGCATACATTCGCCAACCATCTTGCACTAAGAGTCTCCAAGAGACCACCAGTATCCCTTATAGGAGGAAAAAATTAGTGGCAAGTGTATAATTGAATCCCTATCACCAGAAAGAGTGTCTACCTGAGAGTATGTTATTCATAGAACCATAGGATCATCAAGTCTAACTCCCTGCCAAGATGCAGGATTTGTTGCGTCTAAACCATCTGTCCAGCCTCTTTTTGAAACCTTCAGTGAAGGAGCTTCCACAACTTCCCTAGGCAGTCTGTTCCATTGTCCTACTTGTCGTACAGTTCGGAAGTTTTTCCTGAGATTTAAACTAAATCTGCTTTCCTATAGTTTGAACCCATTGCCTCTTGTCCTGCTCTCTGTGGCAAAGGAGAACATTTTTTCTTCCTCTTTTTTTTATGGCAGCCTTTCAAGTATTTACAGAGTGCTATAATGCCCCCCTCCTCCCCAAAATCTCCTCTTTTCCAAATTAAACATACCCACTTCCTTCAGCCTTTGCTCATATGGCTTGCATTCCATCCTTTTGATCATCTTTGTTGCTTGCCTCTGGATTGTTTCCAGTTTCTCTACATCCTGTCTATACAGCAGTGACCAAAACTGGACACAGTACTTCAGCTGAGGCCCAACCAGTGCCAAGTAGAGCAGTACTATCACCTCACGGGACTTACATGTGCTACTTCTGTTAATTCAAGCCAAAATTGCGTCTGCTTTTTTTGCAACAGCATTGCACTGCTGACTCCTACTGATGTTGTGATCCATCACAGCTCCTAGATTCTTCTCAGCAGTGCTGCTGCCAAGCCAATAATCTCCCACTCTGTATTTGCGCATTTAGTTTTTCTTCCCCAAGTATAGCATCTTACATTTGTATTGTTGAATTTAATTTTATTGTCTATAGCTGAGTTCTCCAATTTATCAAGATCCCTTTGAATTTTAGTTCTACCTTCCCAAGTGTTTGCAACCCCTCCTAACTTTGTGTCATTTGCAAATTTGATCAGTATACTCTCTATTCCGACATCCAGGTCATTAATAAAGATATGAAATAACAACCGACCCAGAAAAAATTCCTGTGGAATTCCACTTGAGACCTCTGAAAACTATTGCATCTGTCCACCAAAACTAGACAGGAAATCATACGCTATACATTTTCACATCCTAAATAGAACAGATATTCTGCTTCCTAATAGGAAGAGGCACTGCATGGAACTAACAGCTACTATTTATTCTAAACTGCTCTACAGTAATCACTTTGATTGGAGTCACTTTTTGTTTAGGGTTTGATGGAGTAATTTATTAGGGGATGACAAATCAAGTGATCAGGCCCAACCAAAAATACACTAAAGAGCTGCAAGTCTGGGATTACTTTTTTGGTCTGTACTCCAAAATCTTGCTACCATATAGCTTCTGAATCTAAGCACAAAAACTACAGACATGTATCTGCGCTAAATTGTAAAACAAAAATAAAAACATACCTTTTTTCAATCAATACTTATTGCTTGCATAGTGCTCTTCAGCTGCAAGGCAATTTTAGCTGAACTAGATTAACAAGCTAGGACATCCATGGGAGACAGGAACAAACAGTATTATTTCAATTTTACAGATGGGAAAACTGAGGCAAAGAGGTTAAGTGACTCACCCAAAGGGAGAGAAGTCAAGGGCTGAGAGTAGAACTCAGTCTAGCAATCTAAATGGGCAAATGAGAGCCAGGAACTCCTAAGAGCCAGCTCCTCAGCTGGAATAAATGGGAGCAGCTCCACTGACTTCAATCAGAGCTGCAGCCAGCTGGGGAATATGGCTGGGTGTCGTTTTATCCAGTTAAACACCATTGCTTTAAACAAAAGTTAATTTCTGAGTATAAATTTGCATGTCACATGCAATAACCCTCCCAGGACTATAGCATCATTTCACTTGCAAATCAGGAGCGACTGCACTGCAATCCACGTAGTTGCACTGGTGTAAGCAAGAGGGGAAGCAGACCCTCTTTCATGATGGTTTTACTGCTCTTCGGCAGTGAACACAAAACCAGTTCAAAACCAGACTTATATTATTGGCCAAAGCTGTGTTTTCAAAAGCAGCTCAAGCTCCCACTGAATTTGGGCACCTAACTCCCTTAGTTTCCTTTGGAAAAATCTTAGCCGAAGGCCTCTGGGCGATAATTCCAGGTGGCACTCGTGTTTTGGGTTTCTGGCCCAGCCCCCATATCAAATGTCCTAGCTACTGTTTGTGGCATCTGAGAATATAACAAACAGCAGATAAAATCAAGGACAAACGAATGCTATCATCCAAGTGTCTAGGAGTCTTATCTTTGGACCTTTTCATCCCCTGCCAGGGTTTTGTTAGTTTGGCCATGATTAAAAAGAACTTTCCTTTGGATCCAAAACACTCTCCCCCACTCTCTGTGCCACACACACTGAGAAAAAGAAAAGTAAAGAAACTGGATAAAAGAGGCACTCTTTCCCACTGCTCTCAGCAAAGAGTCCCTATGGATTCTCTTCAAAGAAACAATCCTCTAATGCATGTTACATTGTTAGCTGAGATCCCAATTTCAGAAGAACCCTGCAGGTGACAAAACACATTTATAGTATTGGAAGAAGGATGATGCTCAGTGTTTCGAGTGATGACCCTGATCTGTATCTACAGCAGCCAGCAGGCAGTGTAAATTCTCAGTCAGATACAGGGAGAGGAAGGCAATTGCGACAGTCCACAGAATGCCAGACAAGCAAGCGGCACAGCTGCCGTTATTTTAAAAAAGCAAAACCAAAACAAAACCAAAAACCCACACACAACTGAGAGCTGTGGCCAGATATGCTGACTGAAATCCAGGGAGAGACCAACTCTAGGTTTCTCCCCTTCTTTCCTTCTAGTCTTAAGGCTCTATCATCCCATCCCCAGGCTATTTTGCTCAGAGGAATGTATAATAACCTCCACCAATGATCATCAATATGGAGAGAACCCATGATCTTCCCCACACACAGTCATTTGGGCTGAACAAATACTTCTATTAGCTGGTAGCAGCAGTAGGTTTTATCCTCTGTAGACCAGCTGCTGGAGGGTGACACATTTAATGTACAGGTTTTACAGGCATGTGAAGTGTGTAGGTACATGGGACACGCAAGCAACGTCAATCTCACTTTTCTCCAGATCTAAAGAAGCCCCACCCTTTAATTGCAAGGTGATGAGCTCTATGGGTTTTGTGGGATGGAGGGTGAAGCAGGGCTGTGGGCATGTGGGGAGAGCAGAGTTGCTCTAACTCTCTGACTTTGCCTGATGTGTGTTTGAAGAGGTCTCAGGCCAGGTCTACACTGCGACTTTAAATCGGTTTAATGACCGATATACCGATTTAACGCTGTACCCGTTCACACGACGTCGTCATTAATATCGAGTTAAACGGCTCCTTAAATCGATTTCGGAACTCCTCCCAGACGAGAGGAGTAGCGCTAAATTC